>NC_031769.1:44454398-44706480 GCF_001522545.3 Parus major | reverse complement strand
ATTTCATTTCATTTCATTTCATTTCATATTTTATTTTATTTTACTTTACTTTACTTTACTTTATTTTATTTTTATAATCTCCCTATCTGTGAAGAGTCTCTGAGGGAGGCAGTGGGTTATTGTCCCTTTGGCTTTCCCCTTTGAGACTGAGCTGAGATTAGCTGGAGCATAACTCCTGCCTCAGTTGCAGTGCCTTTGCTTTGATGTATTTCAGCTTTAAAGTCATCATCTCTCCCTAGCAGTTGCCAACCACACTCCCACCCTCACAGGGTGTTGTGTCCTGAGATTCACATGGGCAGAATAAATAGACATTTGCTCAAGTTTCTCACATAAAGGCTTGACAAGACCCACCCCACCCTTCCATGCCCTCTTTGGTCTGGTTTGCTTTCCCTCTCTGCCTGACTGTTCTCCTGTAGGAGCCTGTTGTGATTTCCTCAAGTGAATCCTTTTGGGAGAGTCATTGGAGGACAGTGCCATTACTGAAACAGCATACCAGAGCTGAGTGAACATTATAAGAAGCTCTTCTGTAACCTGTGGCCTAAAATAAACACAAAAACAAAATCTGAGGGAGAGTTGCTGTTATTATATTATAGAGACTGTGATTTCCCTTGCTATGTTTTGCCACTATCTTGTTCTTTGCTTTCCACCTCTGCTCTGTATGAGATTACAAGACTTCAAAAGCATTGAGCTATTATCCAGAATATAAAATCTCAGCATGACCTGCTGGTAAAATCATAATCCACTGTGATACAATATGTGCCATCTCTTCTCTAGATTAAATCTAACCAGAAAAGAGGAGCCTGTAGCATTTCCTCATCCATCCTATGAACACCAGCCTGGTGGGAACAACGAGGACCACTGCCGTGAGCATCCTACTGCCCATCTCTGAACAGGATGCGTGGGAGTGGTGGGATCTAGTACAAACAGCTGAAGTTCTGGTGTAAAGGAGAAAGCAGCCCTGTCTCCTACTGTTTGCTGCCTTTTTCTTGCCCTACTGCTTTCAATAACACCATGGAATGCTGCTGTCTAGTGGCCTGTTCCAACCACTGAAGTACAGTTGTGTGTGAGAATCATCAGAGCAGGCCTTTGTTCTCACCACAATATAACACTGTGTCACCTGCATCCAGCTCCTGGCCCTGCTCAACCAAGATAATGCCCACCTTCTTTGAGGAATTTTTTTTAAACTTCTCCCAAAAGCCTATTCCAGAAAGGAAAATTGTTCCATCTTTAGTTCTAGCAGGTGTGAAAGCTTGTTTATAAATCAACAACCCACACAGCATTATGAGGGATCAAATCTTATTCTTTCAAGGTCACTGAAAATTGGCTTATCATAGTGCTGGATCTTGTGGTGTGCAGTCACAGCCCATTTTTAAATATTTGGATAGTGTCTCTCAGAGTAAGTTAATGGCTGGCTGTGTGGATGAAATGCTCTGCGTGAGCTTTCAGAGAGCATCCCATTGGCAGCATCTGCTGCATGTTCCCACATATGGGCCAACCAGACGAGCAAGCCACCCCATCACAAACAGAAGGCTGAAATCAGACCTTGGTGAGGTCTGCCTGGAAGCCTCTGCCCCTCTCCTGGGCCTTGCCAGAGCACGGTGACAGCAAGGGGCTCACCCTTTGCAGGAGCAGCTTTACAGGTGGAGATGGAGTCAGACCTGAGGATGCAAGTGCAGCTGCTGAGGGGAGGCAGGTGAGGAAGGATTTATTTTCTGCAATCAGCAAAGGGGCTATTGCTTTAGAAAGGCTTATTACTGTGGAGGGTACACGTACTGAGAGCTGGCAAGGAGCATGGAGGTGGAGTCAGTCAGCCATAAGTAAAATACAGGCTCTTGGGTCCATAGTATATGTGGTTCAGCACCACTAGTCATATAACAGGTTTGTTTTCTTCCCTGTCACACTTCCACAGTATATTGCATCCAAATTCCACTAAAGAAATGACATGACACAGTATCAGAACATTTTTCCCCTCCTCGTAGCAAGAATATATAATAATCTCTCTGGAAAGCACATCTCAGACTATTTCCAGGAACAATAGATGCTTGTAAGGCATCCAGTGAAGTCAGAATAGCTGGAGGCTGAAAGTCACATAATAACTTTTTGTGCTTGCATAGTGTTTCATTTTCAGACTGATCTGCGTAGGAGACAGGAAATAAACACTTTTTTTTTAATGGCTACTTCTCAAGTCAGTGATTTTTTTTTTGAAAACCAGGATTTACCATCTTAATTATCCCAGTAAAAACAGGATCTTGCCACAGAAATAGGGCTCCTCTATGGATTCTCCTGCTGTTCAGAGCAGACCCTGAGAGCAGAAGGAGAGTACTGGGAGTTTGGAAAAGGCTTTACATGGCACCACAAGTGGTGTAAGATGGAAGCAGGTCACTGAGTGGTACTCCTCATGCTGGGAGTGGAGCCTCCAGCAGGTGTGGTCTCTCATTTTAAGTGTTGCATGGTTGTTTCTGGCTCTAGAGAAAAAGAAAAAAAAAAGATCACCACAGAAACTCATGGGACCTGATTATTCTTTATCATGACTTGATTCATTGAAAGGGAGGCCCTAATATTTAAGATCCATTTTGCTACCTATGTATGACAGAAAATCCAGGTTTCATTTAGCATGGCTTGGAAAATGAGATGATGTTACTAGACATCCTTCAGGCTGGGATTAGGTCCCTAGTGTACTGTGTTCTTTTCAGTGGGGTGGACAAAATCACAACAAGCTCTAAATTAGTGCTATTATATATTGCTGCTAATTAAGGTTGCATAGACTTGGATTTGAGGAGGATTTTGAAGAGACTGAGAGCTTATTTGTGTTTGCTTTGCTGCTGAAAACCATTTAAAAAAATTTCATTAAGCTATATAAAACCAGATCATAATGTACAAAATCATATTTGCTGGTGAGGGTTTTCAGCACTCCCTAGGAAGAAGTCATTTATGATAATCTGAATTACCAGGATTTGGCAGGAGGGGGAAGAAATGGAGGAATTTGTACAATTCCAGGCCCTGTTTTCTGACTCTGTCACTGTGACCCATATTCTGGGCAGCTGAGAAGTGGGCACAACACGACAGTGCTTTGAACAGAGGCCAGGTAGCCAGAGTTATGGCACTTAAATCAAAACTGGGGCTGTGCTTTTTTTCCTTTACATGATTTTCAAGAGAAGCTGGGTGTCTGTGTCTGTGCTTTGGTACAGGGGCATGGTGCTGTATTCTATGTAGCTGATGTTGAATAATATTTAGTTGAAATATACACTGATTCTTGTCTCAGAAAATATTTCTATCAGCAAGTCATCCATTTCAGTGTCAGGGCAGGAAAAACAATTCAGAAAACATTTTCAGGAAGTAGAAAAATATAAAAAGCAGATGCATTTAAAGGACTTGGTAGTAGCATTTTCAGCCCAGAGATTTTCCTTTTGCAGTTTCTGTGATTTGACAGAGTCTTTGATAATTGGAGTATTTATTGGTAAAGAAATGCACTTTTACCTCCTTCTTCCCTCTCCCCTCCATCCTTACATATATCTTTACATGCATACTTGCCATCCAAGTGTGAGGACACATTAGGGATAGGGGAATGCTGTGCTCCAGGGCCTTCTCTATCTGATTTGCACTTTTGAAAGGAAACGTCGTTATTGAGTATTAGGATTCTCTTTTCTGTTGAAACCCTTTCACTCAAGTTCAAAATAATTGAATATGTAGAGCAAAACATGCCTGAATATTCAGACCTGACACTCAGCTACCCTTGCTGGTAAACCCAATTCTTCTCACCTTGTCTGAGCTGATGAGTACGTACCCATTTCGACCTCACTCCATTTTCTGATATTTGAAATTTTCCCTTTCTCTGTCCCTCCACCACAATCAATTTACAGCCCACTGCCAAAACCTAGGCATCTCTGCCCACTCTGTCTTGAGTGTTTCAGATCATTTTGTGTTCACCTCACAAGGTAACCCCACGTTTGCCATCTACCTCTCTGGAGCCTCACCTTGTGCCAAGGTTCCTCCTCAAGTGCTAACCCACGCCTGAGCCCCTTCCCCAGGCTTTTCTTCACTTGACTTTTAACCTTGTCCTGGGTCAAAAATCAGGCACCTGAGGATGCCTGTTCTCTGGATCACTTCTCCATGGTGATAATGGCCTTGTTCCCCTGTGCATCTCTTCACAGAACTTACAGCACCTGGCAGAAAGAATGGGTGGGGCTTTTTATGCATCTCCAGCTTGTTTTCCTTGCTATTGGGGTGGTTCAGTATGCTCTATCCCTCCTGCAGGGACAGCCTGAGCCACAGACCTTTGGAGGTGAAAAAGGGCAGCCTCCTGACCACCTGCATCCTCCTCAGTATGGGGAATAACTCTGGGGCCCAGATAGGAAACCAGCCCTACACTGACCTTTTCATTTTCCTTCCTGAAAAAGAGGGGAAAAGAGGTTTTGGACAGCTCAAATGGACTTTTTTGTTTTGTTTTGTTCTGACCATCTACTGGAAATATCAATTATTTCTACAGTCACGGGCACTCTGCCAAACTCCTGCTCTTCATGACTAGGGCTCCAGCAGAACTTTATGGATTTGTTATCACAGAAGATTCAGCCTCGGCTCTTTGGTTCCTATAGACAACGTTTTGCTCTTCTCTATGGCTACTCACACCTCTTCAGAGCTCAGTGCTAACAGCACTGCTCTATGTACATCTGCACATCTGCTACCTGAGGTTAAAAGCTCTTGATCTAGCCATGACCCAGCCACTCCTCTTTCTGTTGGAGCAGTGCCATCCTCAGCCTTTGTGCTTGTTCTTTGTGTAGTCCAAGGTGTAATTCAGCTGTTGCCACTATTCTCCAAACACTTAAATTACTTTATTTCTTACAGCTGACACAGAGGCCAAAATACTTCATGCTACTAGCCAATTCTTTGTTTAGCCTAGTAGGTTGTAGGACTACCTTGCCATTAAGACAAGGCCTTTCCAGGAAAGGGCACAGCTGGAGAGTACTTGGTTCTACCTCCCTGTGTGCAAAACTGGAGTGGAGTAGCTGGGATTAAGTGTGGCACATCTTGTGGTAAATCCCAAGGTGCTGGCAAGCCCTCCTGTCAAGTTTGCTGCCACTAGGAAAGGCATGAGCAGCTATCAAGGGAGCAGAATACAACAGAGATGTGGGACACCATCCTCAAAGACTTAAACAACAGATGGATCTTTCAAGGCTTAAAAGATGTCCTCTTTCCTTGAGAGATGAAGGTATGTATTTTTAACAAAGTTCCTCTAAAATGCTGTAAAGGGAAGACCAAAGGCATCAGGGAGGTCCCAGGACCTGGAGGCTCCCCAGAGCATATACTGTGTGAATTTTTGTGCTTACAGCTGGATGAATGCACAATTCTTTCCTTCCAGAGCAGGGGTGGCCTGACACCTTTAAATGTGGACTTGATGTTTTGGTCAGTTTATGCCATTTTTGATCCCTATAAATTCAATTTTTACTCCATATGAACCACCCAGGGCTTAGGAATGGCATTCCTTAAATGTAACCAAGCATCTGGAGCATGACATCCTGATGAAAAAAATTATGTGCTCACTGATTAGCAACTGCTTAATGATGGAATTTGTTTCTTCTGTGGTTTAGAAGTCTAGTTGGACTGCAAACTCCAACTTGGTATGGTTGATGACAAATTACCCATGCTGCAGAAGCCAATGAAAGTGCCATTTCTGCCACAAAAATTCACCATGAAGTAATGTAAGTTTTCCAGCTCTTTTGTTCATACTACACTTTAATGCATAATGCAGATTTTTTTATTCATTAGATAATAGACACTTCAGGTAATGAAAATTCATTCTGTGTAGCAGAAATACCAAGAAGTGGATTCTTATAGTTGTTCAAGGGCTCAAAAGTGGATACTTGTATGCTTTCATGTTTGATTCTTGTTCCACATCACTTCAGAAGCGTAATTTTTGTTGACAGAAAATTGGCCAGGCTTAATAAAACAAGGTATTTCTATATCAGCTTCTGAGTTCTTTCTAATGTGTTGTCATTTTAGAAGCTAATTGACTTCATAGGCAAGTTACATCAGGACCAAATTTTCAAAGGCTTATGGCTCTGTGGGAAGATAATCCATAGGAAATTTTTAAAAATAATAATAGCAAAGATTAATCTGTTTTATTTCTCAGGTCTGCAGGATGCAGAGCACAATTGAATGTCATTTTAGGAAAAGAAAACACATAGTTAAACTCCCAGCTGGAGTGGTTCTGCTGGCTGTCACACATGGGTGGAGCAAGGGCCATTTTGTCACTGTCTGGAGACACATCTCAAAGCACCTTCTGGTTGGTGCAACAGGAAGCTGGAGATCTGACCCACTAGATGTAATTTAGATTTGTATATATATGTGTATATATATATATATATATATATATGTAATTAGAGGTTTCCTTCCTCCATCTCCCATTGGCAGCTGCACAGTTTCTGCTACCTCCAGAGGAACCTGAGCTCCAAGAGCTGAAGCTGCTCGATTCAAGGGAAACAGGTACACTCATTCCCTTGGATGTTACTGTCTCCCATTTTGTTTTGCAAAGAGAAGCAAATCACCCAAGAAGACTTCAGAGTCAGCTTGTCAGAAGATATTATGCAAATTACCAAATCACATGGGCTCATATTTAGAGCAGGCAAGTGAAAAGAGAGAATTGTTTAGCTGTAACATAGTCTGAATTAACTGCCTGACTTTGAGGCACAAGATTGGCAAGTGACTTATTCACTCAGGTGACATGTAAGGTTGGAGGAAACCAATAATCTATCAGAACTGATCTTTCCAGTATAAGCAATTGTATGCTCTATACACATATTTATGTATAAAGAAACTAGGACATACAGACACAACCACACACACATGTATACTGCTCAATTATACTCTCTTGTAAAGTCACCTGATTGAAATTACCATGTATTTCACAAAGTCAGGGATTGTTTCCATTTTAAACAGCTCTCATACAATCCTTCCCGTCTCATGACATTCAAACCTGTGGGCCTCAAGAGCAATCCAGCAAAGCTTTGGAACGGGAATTGGCTAAATGTACTATTGTTTCTACTTTCAGCAGGAGACCCCTTAGGCCCCCTGTTGTACAGATTTGTGCAACTCATGTTTTGGATTACATTTCTTGCTAAATGTCAGAGGCAGCACGAGGATGATTATTGAAAGGGCAGTCACTGCTCCCAGGCCAGCCCTTCCTCCTTCAGACAAGGAGACCACTGCAAATCCACAAGGCTTGCAGGTAAAAACAGAAGTGTGAAATACAGAGTGCAAAAGCTCCAGTTTGAGATCCCTCGTGGCTCTTCCCTAATTTGCTCAGCAGCTCTGGAAACATGTTTGGACAGAACTGGAAGTAATTTCTGCTCAACCCCTGCTCACTGCTGGCTACCCAGAGAGGCACATTTCTCTGTTTATCATGAACAGAAGTCCCATCTTCCAAAAGCTTCAGTTCCTTTGTGAAATGTGAATGAACAGGGCTGAAGAGAAGCAGCCTGAGGTCCAGAGAGATCAGGCTGAGGTACAGGAAGAAAAGTCAGAGTGGCAATTGCCACCATGGTGCAGCAGTTTGGGGTGCTGCTGAATTACTGATCAAAAACACCCCATAAGCTGGTGAAACGCCTTCTTCTTGCAGCATAACCCTGCTCTGTGGGTATGAGAAAGCTGTCTCTTTCAGGAGGCCACCTGAGCAGCAGCTCAGGCTGGGCAGGGGATTCTGAGCATGGTGGACCCTCATCCACAGGGTTCTCCTCTCCCAGACTGTCACACAATTCCTGGCTCTTGTGGCCACAGAGCTGGGAACCTTGCTTGTGGTCCTGCATGCTGGGTCACACCTTGGAGGTGTTGTCTTCTAATGGCTGATACAGAAACAGGATCAAGTCCAAGAGGAGAGGTAGGTGGGCATCTTTCCCTGAAGCCAAAGTTCCACAGAATAGTAATACTACTAACATTACTAATAAAAGTGTGCTGGAATTACTGGATTTTGCATATCAGATTTTCCCAAAGGCTTCCATATGTATGCTACAGTGAATTACAGCTTATTTATACATTCTGTAAGTACTTGAGTTCATGGGCAGGCCTTGACTTCCTGTAAATGATATAAAGCTGCCCACACCCCCAGTGCAATCTCTGATACAGTTTGTCAGTGTCTTCAAACGAGAATGTGGCAAATACTCCCAAAACTCCCACCAAGGACTGTGCTCTCCCTCCTGCACTGCAGCCAGACAGCAAGGACTCCTCAAACGGGTGAAGGAAAATCTCCTTACACAAGCATTGCACATGCTGGTTTTGGTCTGTCACTACCTCACACCACCACATCCCCACCTCCCCCACCACTGCTCTCTGAAACCTGGAGTTAAGAAAGCAGTTCATCTGATAACTCCAGGAAAGGTCACAGCATTTGGTTTAGCATTTTACTGACAGAATAAGCAGCCTGGTTCTCTGGAGTGCCAGGGATGATGATCTAGTGGCCTGTGCACAGGACCAGGAGTTATAAATTCCTAAATCTTAATCCCAGCACTGACAATTACTTCTCCTGCAACCTTGAGCAAATTGCTTAACCTTTCTGCTTCTGTCTCTCTCCACTGCAAAATTGTGAGTTCTGCCTCACCAGGATTTTTTGAGAGTTAATTTTTTAATGTGTGTGTTTAATTGTCTGTCTGCTGGTGCTGGCTGTGTTCTGCTTGTCTGTGTCTAACACAGTTGGTATCTGCTTCATGTGGATGTTCAGAACCTGATGGAGAAGCCTCAGACAGCAGCTTCACCTCACAGAGAGGTCTTCCAGCAGGCTTGGGACAGGAAGAAGGAATGATTACAGGAGGCTACAGGAGACCACTGACATGTCAGATTGCCTTCCTGTAGGAAACCTTCCTGGTTATTTCTGAGTGGAGGGAGAGGGACATGTCAGTTGATGCCTCAGACCATAAGGATCTCTGCCTAATTGCCTGCTGCAGAAAGTGGAGCTGTGGCTTGGAAGAGGAATGATGCTGTGGATGAGCAACATGGTGTGTACACTGTAGATTTGCTGTCAAAAGGTAAATCAAAATATTTGACTTTTAAGAAGTATGGAATCCAGCTCTTCATGACAGTTGCAGTCTGAAAAGACGATGAGCGAGGCAGCAGAAACTCCGACAGTTTCACTTCTCTCCACACTCACCTATCAGTGTTACTTCATGTGCCATTAATTAGACTTAATAGTCTCTACTTTATCTCCCTTGTCATAACAAATTAAGTGTGAAAGATTCCAACAAAAAAAAGCACTCAAGTGATCTCAACATTAACAAGCTCAGTTTTCCTGACAACCTGAATTCAGCAAAGTGCTTCAGCATCTGCTTAAAGTTCAACATGTGCTTAGGTGTTCTGTAGCCTGAGACAATACCAAGTGAAGGGCAAACTTCCAAGGTTGGGTTGCTCAACCTTCCAAATTGATGTTAGTAGTTCTGCCCTGGGCAAGTTATTGTCTCCATTCCAGTGGCATTTTTTGCCTAAACAAATAGATGGTGTGTGCCTTTCATTTTTCACTGATCTTCAGCTTAAGGGCAAGTCACTCATTTGGAACCCAAATTTTCCAGCTCAGTGGCTACGTTTTTGCTTCCAATCTGGCTGCTTATATATGAATTTTTAGTTAGGCAGGAGATGGGCTCTGAAAACTTTGGCTCCAGGCAGCAACTGCATTTCAAATAAGCTAACCTGAGCATACATCACAGAAATGTGCTACACTCAGAGCTGGGGATGGGGAGAGCTCTCAGAGATGCTACCCAACTATTTTTGGTTCCAACTTGGGTCATTATATGCTCGCTTTCACATTCTCAAACTTGAAGGATGTGAGCCATGAGAGTTGAAATCCTAAAAGACTGAAGTGTCACCTCCATTAAAGCCAACAGTTCCCCAGATCTCACTGAATGTTCTTAACACCTTGAGGGGTCAAAACTGTATGCTATTAAAAATAGTATCTAGAACTTTTAAATATTTTGGCTTTCAATCCTGGCCCAAATGTGGAAGAACAAATGAGTTCAAAACATGAAGGAATAAAGATCCCAAACCAAAGTGCTCACATTTTCACTGGATCTTGAGAGGTTTGACTTGAATTTTTTCAGGATGACTTTTTTGGAGGGAGATTATTCAGCTGTGCTTCTGTTTTTATTCCAAGTGTCTTCGTGCACTCCAAAATGAGCGCCAATATGAGAAGTAGCATGGCACAAAATAACCTAGAAATAAGCCCAGAAATGTGTGCTGCCCTAAAGATTCCTGCTGAGCTGAGGTCCGAGATCTGTCCCGGTGAACTCCTTCAGGAACAAAGATCAGGCAAAACCATGACTTGAACCAAGCTGCTTCTCACTGCTGCAATGAGAAATGAGTCCCTTCTGCTGCCAATTAGAGGGCTAATTGAGAAGTGGATCCTGAACCCTTGGAGAATTGCTATCTCAAGGAAATTTCCTGCCACTGCCAATGGTGCTGTGATACAGAGCCAGGCAAAGGCTGAGCTAACAGTTGCTGGGATAGGCATTGTGAGGGAAGAAAAGTATGATGCTTCAACATTTATGAAAGGTTTAAAGAGTATATGAGATTTGGAAGAAAACAAGAATGCAGGCTTACTTTCTTGAGATTCAGGGGCTCATGTCCCAAAGACCAGCAGCAGGTTATGCCTAACACTGCTGCGTATTTGCCATTAAAAATCTCCTGAAATGTGGCATGCTGGACTTTTCCCATGGCCAGAACATTTCAGGTTCTTTCCTGATGAGGCCTAAAATAATGTTATTTATTTATAAATTCTTCCAGAGTGTCTACTTTGTACTAACCACCCACCTTTGTCACTTTCCCTCTTTATCTACAGTCTCACCCCAAAAGCCAGCTGAGCAGATTAATTGTTAAGACCTAACACAAATTCAGGACTCTCACATGAAATCAAAAGATTAAATCTAGATTAAATCTGATTGCCCACTGGTGCAACCTCATAGAAATTTTCTAAGCTTAAACTGTCTCAGAGTCATTAATTTCTTTGGGTACTTGCATTTCTTTTCCTGAAAGATATTTAATACTCATTTATTTGTTGCAAAACAGTTTTACATCACAGCCAGTATCTGGCATAGAAGGAAAGACAAGCAAACTATCCCAAATTGCCAGAAAGCTATAATTCTCAGGGAATTTTCTCCTGTCTAAACTGGAACTACCTCAGAAGGTTACTGAGGGATACTTTAATAGCAAGGAGTGAAACAGATCTTCTGTAGTGATCAGCCATGCACGTTCTCTCTGCTCTTGGTAGAAACAGGGCTGAATCTCAACATAGGAATATATATGGATCACCACCAAACCCTGTACCATCATTTTGTCTTTCAGAAGGGTTCATTTCTTCCCCAGATGCTTTTCCAAGTTCCTTTGCCAGACTCTGAACTTTTAAGCTGTGACTGGCAACAGATTCACAGCAAACCAGTGAGAAGAAAGAGGATTTTCTCCTAGGATTCCTGACCTGAGCAGAAATAGGCAGTACTGAAAATAGTGCAAAACCCATCTTCCTTGAAAACTTTCCAGCCCATTTTTGCAGACTGTAGACATTTGGGCAGTACAGATGAACTCTGGATAACCACCCGAATTTTTGGGTTTACCCATCACTAAAAATACCACAGGCTGGAGGGCACTGTCCTAAACTGAGTCTCCAGGCATTTTGAAATTCACCCAGCCCTGGCTGAAGTGATCATTATAATCTGGCAAGGAAAGCAATCTGGATTCCAAACTGTAGCTATTTTTAAAATCATCTTGCCAAAGCCCTGTTGGAGACTGAAAAGAAAACCATTTTAGCCTGAAAAGGATGATCAGTTATTTGTTACTCTCAATGTAGCATTAGTTTTCTAAGAAGCATATAACTGCAGGTAAATTGCATACATTTTAGCAACTGTTAAGATTCGTAATCTTGCTGTAGAGTCCAAAATAATAGTAATAATGTTTTAAAAAGCCTTCAAACTCTGTTACAAATTTTAGTTACCACCTACTCATGGCCTCCCACGCACTCCAGGAAACCAGCTAGATTTCCCAGCTGTTCTGCAGCAAGGTCTTTACAAGCACAAGTACAATTATACTCTAAACAAGGCTGGTGATTTCCCTTACAGATGAATTTACTGTCTTTTCTCACAGTACAATAGGCCAGAGATGTCAATCCATATGGTGGGCAGATGCAGCAGTGTGGTCAGGTGAAACAGTGGTAAGGAAGTCTGGTTGCATTTAATACATTTGGGGATTCCCTTCTCAAAGAAGCTTGTTATTCCTGATAAGAGACAAAATGAAATGTTCAAGGCCAGGTTCGATGGGGCTTTGAGAAACCTGGTCTAGTGGAAGATGTCCCAGTGCATAGGGGATGAGGTTGAAATGAAATAATCTTTAAGGTCCCTCCCAACCCAAATAAATCTGTGATTCCATGAAGAGCAACATTAAAGAGGAGCTTGCATAGGTGGTCGTGGGTAGGCTGTTGTCAGCTACACCCATCCTGGGAAAGCCATTTGTGTAAAGAGAGGGAGAGAGCAAAGGTGACAGGAGAGCATGGTCAGTGCAAAAAGGAGCCTAAACAGAAATAAGTGAGCAGGTTGTGAAATCCAGAGAAAGGACAGTGTGAGCCATGGTAGAGTGATTGAGAGTAGAAGATGACAGCAGTATCACCTGGTTTTATGTGTGTGAAAGGAAGGACTTGGGCAGGGGTGGGCTACTGGCAAATCTTGTGCTCTCTTTACCTTCTATCTGCATGAGACAACGGTGGATTAATTTAATAGGAATTTATGACCCAATGAGTGATATTTAAAAGACTCAATGATGCATTTAATAACCAAACATTCTTCCCGATTAGTGCTCGTTTGATCTCTCGAGGATAGTGCTCCCTTTGACTGAGATTTTTTAAAAATGCCTTTGTCTCCCTATAGCTCACACCAGAGTCCAGAGAAGCTACAGACCTCACAAATATCTGGGGAATTAATTTCCAGAGAATGTAAGAATTATACACTTTTTACTTCTTTGGTTGCACTCTCTCTCTCATAGCATCCTTTTAGAAGGATGCAGAAGTTGGAAAGAAGAAATCCTGCTGATTCTTCATTAAAATTGTTTTTTCCTTTCTTTGTCAGTTTCATGAAGACTCTTTGAGCATTAATGCAAATTCTTAGCCGTTTGCAAAGGTGAACAAAATTGATCTCAAGTAATCTGCATGAGTTCAGTAATTTAAATAAAACTGAAAAGGAATGAACTTGTGCCACTTGGCAGAGCCTGTATTTCTACTCTTTTCTGAGTCACATTTTAAAAAATATGCTAGCTTGGATTCTCAGCTCTCCATCTGAGAGGCAAAGAAGAATCTGAGGTATAGAGAATGGGAAAAGGAGCACTATTTTTGACATTCAAAATTTGCTTCTAGAGAAATTGCTCCTTGTCTGGCACTTCTAGTCTGAATATAATCAGGAATGTGCAGTATCCTAGGAGAAATGGATTTCTCTGTGTCTCTGGTCACATCTCTTCCTTGGTATCCCTTATGCTTTTTGGGATTCCCACTAAGGAGAGGAAATCACTCTTCCCCTTAATCTTGCAAAGGTTTTTCTTTCCCACTCTAAACCTCTCAAACACATTTAAATCAGTTTCAGGGAAAGGGGCAGGAGCATACCCTAGTCATCTATCCCACAGCTGGCCTGAACTTATGGGCAAGCACAAAATGCCTGCTGCAGTCCAGGAGGTGCATCATTTTTAACCTTCTGCTGTAGGAGCTCTGAAAGCAGGATTTGTATCCAGAGGCCACCAGCTGATGAATGGTGGCTGTTTCCTTCTCGTTTACTCTGTGACTACCTTCCGAAGTTAATCACCACTCGACCGACGTGGGCAAACAAATCTTTGCCCATCTCAACAGCCTTGTGTTCTCCTTTAGCATAGGTTACTGTGACTCAGCAGGTGAGGGAAAACACTCAAGTACTTCTTTAGGCTTTCCTACAAATCACCCCATCACAGAGAGGGGTTTGACCACACACAGCAGAGTAGGAGCTGGTTCCCTTTGCAGAAGCCCCTTTTCTGCATGCTGGCTTCGCTGCCTTTAGCTGAACTCCTCAAAGAAGAGTTTTATAGGCAAGTCCATCAATGGTGACCAGATCAGCTTAACTTAATAACCATTCCTTCACAGTAAGGAGAAAATGCTACCTCCCTGAATCCCCCATGCCTGTTCTTGACATCTCAGGGATCCCCTCCACCTCCAGTGAGAACCTGCTGGCTGCAGCAGTGCAGGAGCTTTCATCCATTTTATTTAGCACAGACCAGCCTCCATCACCAGCCTTTGCTTTATTTCCTCATAAGAGTCACAAAACTTTTGATGACCTTCCCTTTTGCTCCTGAAGAAAGGTTAACAGCCCTTGGGGCTTTTTGTTTTTCCTTCCCCTTCAGAAGCCAGCTTAGTTTTAATGATAAAAATAAACAAGACCATTGAAATGTCCCCATGGATCCAAGCCTGGTTTAACTCAGCAGAAGGGCACTTCCCCTCCTTTCCTTTGTCCATTAGACCTGCCATTGAAACCTGTACTTGAATTTCAATGCTTTTTTTTATGTGGGCATGATATATCTCCAACTTTATCCTGCTAAGTTTGCCTCTCAAGCTCATTCTTTATTGCATCACATAAAAATCATTATACAACTCAGGGCTCCCTAGAAAAAAAAAATTTCTCAGAGCAGTTAACACAGGAAGTCATTCATGAATGTTGCAGAAAATATTTGTGTTTTCTATGTATATGCAGTTTGTATACTGTGTTATTCTAATGACCTGTAAATAAAAAGCTGTATATTTCTCCACAGCTCGATCGAGAGCTATACACAGTAATGCCCATTCACAGAACCAGCCCTGTCTAGTGTGTGACAGATTGACACATACACAAATTCATTCTTTTTTGAAACACCAAAATAAAAGTGCCTTCTGTACTTTCTGCAGAATATTCTGCCTTGAAATGGGCCCAGGTAGTTTCACTGTAGATGCAGATGAATTTTCTGCTATTCGTATCACTGCTTAAATGTATTATTCATTCAGAATGATTGATTTGGTGTTCTGTCCACGTTGCTAAAATGCTTCTGTCTGTTCATCTGTCTGTTAATATGTTTTGGCATCTTACAGAGACAGACTTATAGAAAACACTTTTTGTTTCTGCTGAAGTAGTGACAAAAAAAATAAAGCCATAAAAAAGGAACGGTTTGATCTTTGAATTCATATGCATAAAAAAAATCTATACCACTGAGATGACTGAATAGCCAAAAGGACAGATTTTTATATTCTGCCAGTAGTGCACTAGAAGCACGGTGCATTTGTTTCTGCCTGATTAGTCAGATGCTGGGGCTGGGGAGCCAGGAGGAGACATCGCAGCAGAGGAAGGAGATGCTCTCCGTAAGATCATGACCTCCATTCCAGTGTCATTTCACACCTCAGGCAGTGATCTTGTTACATCTCATAAGCTAAGCAAGGTCAGCCCTGGTCAGGCTAAGTGCTTGAATAGGAAACTTCTAAGGAAAAACTCAGGCACTGTGGAAAGCAGGGCTGGTGGCTGGGTAGGTGACATTATTCTCTTGGAGTTGGTACAAAAGATGTGCTTTTTAAAGAAGCCTCTGTGCATCTGCTGTGGCTCTGCTCCGGCAGCTAAAGGCACTGCCTCTCAGGTGAGCCAGACCCAGAGGCTGCAGCAGCTGAACTTATTAACAGCATTTCTTCCCATTTCCCCCCAAAGCAGAGGTGCTAACCCCACTGGCTGCCCGAGCTCCACACTGGGTGATTACACGTGTCCCCAGAGCTCCCCGCTGCAGTTCCCATACAAGAGGTCACACTTCGTTCTACTGCTTTGGCAAGCTGTCCCAGGCAGCATTGCTGGCAGACTCTATCCCCAAGTGAGCTGCAGCTCAGGAGGAGGCAAACTGAACATATGTACTGGGGAAGAAAGCTCTGCTGTTTTGGAAGGGTGCTCACTCATGAAAGAGAAATAATAAAAAGCCAAGAAATGTGCACGTGAAAATCAACTTGGTGCTGCCAGCTCTCCTGGTCTCTTCCCTTGTGTTCCCAGTCTGTCTTTTCTTCTGAAGAGTCTTGACTCATCTGAGACACAAGCCCCTGTAATCCCCACTGTCTGCTGCAAGAAAGAGTGTTACACCCCTCATGTCCTGGCAGAAAGCTCCTTCTGCTCTTATGGGGTGAATGTATCCTATGGCTGTAGTTTTTGACAGCAGCATCAGGATTCTGGAAAGAGAGGAGGATAACTGTGGTATGCTTTGCCCACCGAATGAGATGCAGGAACTGCATCCACACTTCTAGGGAAACTAGAGGAGAAAAAAACCTCTCCCCAAACCCACAACTCTAATGCCAACTACACTTGGAGGTGTGCAGCTATATGGTACCACGGTTAGAGAGATGACTAATTTGGGTATTTAATGAAAATGTAAAAACCCTCTTAGCCTTATTAGAGTGTTCTACATTTTAATGCTGTATCTCATGCTGGAAAGTGCTCTGCTTAATGTTTTAATTGTGAATTATTAAAGTGGAAGCTGTTTCCTGACCCCACTATCCATATCTCAGTTACAAAACAAGTGGTGAGATTAACACTCAAAGTCCTAAAAATAAAGGAATTTAGGCTAGCAAAACTAGAACCATCCAAAATATTTTGGTTGGCCCTCAGACTGAAGACTTGTGTTCAGTGCAAAGAAGTCCTTCAGGGCTGATTGCTGTCTCTCCCTGTTAGTGTGGGCACTCGTTTGCCCCACAACTGAATGTGCTCACATCCGAGCAGTCGAGCACAGCCGTTGTGCCACTGGCTGCAGGCACAGCACAGATGGCAATATTGGACCTTATTATTATTATTAGGGACCTAAAGTCTGAAACCTTTGACCTCATGAGTGTTCCAGATGTCACACAGGCTCCCTGGCTAGTGTCTGGAGTGGTTCTTCACACCCCCAAAACACACAAACAGCCAAAAACATCCCAAAATCCTACTTGAGGGTCTTTAAAAATACTCTTTGTATTTGAGGTCTGCTTTCCAGGTCATTTATAACATGCTGTGCCCCAAAATGGCATTAGGTGAACAATAGTCATTTTCTGTGATACACACTCTCTCAAATCCCCCACATTTGTGTTTGTTGCTGTTGTGATTCTTCACCTGCTGCCCTTTATGTAGCAAAGAAAGGTGAGTTCAAAGACTGCTCTGGAGGTCTGTTATGGTTTTAATGATGAGGTGAAGTTGGAAGGTCTTGTGTATGATGAACTTAATAGGACATTCTTCTCATTTACGCTGACATCCTTTACATGGAGTTGTAAAAAGGAAAAGGCATGGACAACTGATCACAAGCAATTGATTTATTAAGAATTATCTGCCCCTTAGCTGTAAGTGAAGGTCCAATAAGGGAAACAAATATTTAATAAGCCCATATAATCCCGCTGGAGTCACAGTGGCCTTATGTCCCCATTGTCTTCTCCCACTTGCTTTACTTTGCTATATGAAGCCATCAGATAAAAAACTATGATGAGAATAAATAACAGAGCTGTGTGAATAACAGATTTTTATTTTTCCTGGCTCTGCTGAGAAATCGTGAGAGAAATTAATTTGCAGCTGTCCTGCAATGAAATCTTTGCAACATTTTTGGCAATCAGTTTAAGTTAACTGTAGCATTTTCTTCAGCTTCAGATTAATTTTTTCCCTCTGACTTAAGCATCTACAAGATTTTTAATTACAAAATAAACTGAAAGAAGTATTAGAAGTGGCAGAAGCTGGTGGAACAGAAGTGGCAGTAATTTTTTCTCAATACCAGAATGAAAGCTATAGATGGTTTTTACTGAATTTTGTTTTGCGGCAGCACAAATCCACTGAAATTTTTATTTTCACTAAATCACTTGTTTTCTCTGAGGAATAGGTATTGCTATGAAGGGGTTTGCCACTCAGTATTGTATTCCCAGTGTTAATGCTGTACCTGTTTATTCCAGGCACTCCTGTACCTGTTTATTCCATGCTCCTGTAGAAAACCCAGAGTGATATGCATGAGACTGATATAGACACACAGCAAGGAATTTTAGCATGGAAAATTTTGGAGAGATATGGCTCTTTCTTTTGGGGTTTTAGGAAAAATCTGTAGAGATAAAACTGCTGCTCAAAGGACCAAAACCATCCCATTTCTCTTTTGATGAACTTTTTGTGGTTCTGAGATTAAAGTACCACACAACTTCCATCACAGGCATTTTCTGCAACAATTCCAAAGAGCTAAACATCTTTGAGAGAGGGGTATAAATCCATGTGTGCCTGCTTTCACAGAGACCAGGACAGACTATTTTAAGATTGTGCTAGAAGGCAGACAATGTATTAGGGTTGGTCAGGAAACAGAGTCAAACCTGGAGCCCCAGTTAGCATTGCCAGACAAAAATAAGTAGCTGAGTAGCTACAAGTTATAGAGGAAACAGTGTAATACAGTCATTTTGCTCCAGGAAGTGATGTCCAGCTATTGTGAATGGGAAGTGGTGAAACCCAATGGGGAGTACAACAGAGGGAAGCCTGTCAGGGTTTGGATGAACTTGGCTGCTCACCTCCCCTCTGTTTCCACCCTCCCTTATTTATCCCCACAACACCCTGTCGTGTGTGGACCTGAGACACTGAGAAGCAAAACAACTTTTTGAAAGTCATGCTGAAAACCTGGAATACAGCTGTCTCCTGGGCTTTCTCGTCATAGGCTGGCATGCAACCAGTAGACCTGTTCTTTTCAGCAAGATTTTGGGTCTGCCACACTGAATAAATAAGATTATTTTGGACTGCCTGCTTATTTGTCCTTTTACAAAGTGGTGGGGAAGAAAAAAAGAAACAATGACAGT
Organism: Parus major; assembly: GCF_001522545.3. Lineage (NCBI taxonomy): Eukaryota > Metazoa > Chordata > Aves > Passeriformes > Paridae > Parus > Parus major. Next base: position 44,687,675 of record NC_031769.1, on the reverse strand, counting down.
TTGGTTTTTTGGGTTTTTTTTCTTCAGAGGTGCTCCCTGCAAAAAGAGCCACCAGGTCTTTGTCTTCACTTACATATTCTTACTTGTAGAAGGAAGGCTGCTCCACTATTTTGGCAAAGTAAATGTCATGCTGAAGAAAGACACACAGGCAGGCAAGTAAATTGAAGGGTTAGTGCCTGAACAGCTGTTTGATAACAGTAATGCATCATGAATGCAATAGAGTAACCTTGCAAGAGGGTCATCAGGAGCTCAGCCACATAGGAAAATACACAGCTGGACTTGGGTACCATACCAATTAAGCTGGAAATGTCTGAAACAGCAGCTATCAAATGAGAAGAGGGAGGCAATGGTAGAATGGAGATGCTTCTGTACAGAAAATTCCAGCAGTTCTCTTGGAGTAAAAGCTGAGCCAATCCAAGGCTAAGCAGCCACACACACAAGGAGAACAGCCATGATAAAATTGTTAATTTGTGTCACAAAATTGGCAAATTTGCAAAAAATTTGTCTGTCTCCTCATGGTCATCAGACTCCAACAGAAAGAGATGGCTCTGAGCCTGAGGAGGAAGCAGAGCCCTGTGACACAGTGATGCAGACCCATGAAGAGAGTATTCTCTTTCCATATTGATATTTCTTTAGATGCATTACTGGGCAAGGAAACCTGGCAGCCAGGCAGGCACTGAAATTTGCCATAACTTTGTTCACAGTGGGACACACACTCGCACTGACCAGCAGCTGATGGATCCACCTCTTGGTGTGCCTGAAACAGAGCTTTTCATGTTCAAAGGGGACAGAAGGTTTGAAGGTTTGGAAGCGGGCGCAGGGTATGAAGGTGCCTGCCTCTGATCTTCATATGCCTCAGTTCTTCCAGGAAAACCCAAGCCAACTGCTGTTTTAAAAGGCTATTTAATTTTAAAACCTCCCCCATACCCATTACTAAGCTGGTGTGATTTTCAACACAGAAAAGGTTTGTGCCGTGCGAAGAGAAAGTAATGGAACGTGAGGCGGGCCCTTGCATGCACTAAAAATAGCATGTGGGGGGACACAACCATGGAAGTCACTTCACAGGAGATAGGATTTGAGTGGCTTCCACTCTTATGAGGCTTTGCTGAGCCAAACTAATTAATGTTTGTAAAGCACTTTGAAGATGAAAAGCACCAATTAATCGCTAAGTTTAATTATTTGGATCAAGTTACTTTAGACTTTTGCTAGCTACCTTCAAACACCACTGAACTGTTCCCTCTAAATCATGAGCAAGCTCAAGGCAGAGTTTAGGAAGTCAAAGTCACAGCAGTACCTTGCTAAGATGGCTCTTGTGGATGGAGGGTGGGCTCAATACATGCACCCTGACCTTGGCTTTTTTTTTGGACCTGGGGCTCTCAGAGACACTTAAAGAAGGGTTCCTGGTGAGTTCCTAATGAATTTCAGCCACCTTTAAATTTACAGTGAATAATTAGGGCTTTTTAAGGCTGGTAATTAGTAGGAAACCAATTTTGGATAGAATCACATTTACACTGCGCAATCCTGTTTTTAATACATGTGATTAGCACCAGTGATAGAACATGAACTCCTGATAATAATGTGTGTGTCAGTCCTGTTAGGTAACAGATATTAAATACATGAATAGAAATGCAGAAGTAGATGTATCAGCTGGAGGAAATGCAAGGCAAATAATCACTTAAACTGCATATTCCACTGTTTGGAAGAGAAAGGCTTTAAACAGACAGGAATAAAATATTTGGATAACTCATCAGGTGAGATAAATGAACATGATGCCTTAGACTGCAAACTATTTTGAAATGGACCAATATTGTTCACAGTCATATAGCTAATATTCTCTCTTTTCTTTTCCAGATGAAGTAGTTAAAAGATTCCTCATCACATTACTACACCTGTCTTTGCAAGTGAGTCATTTTTCTTCTTCAAATAGCATCCCCAGGGGACATTTAATTCTGAATGATTTTCTCATTAAAAATATGGTTCTACTCATGAGAAACAGAATGTCCTAGTAAAATAGGGCATGTCAGGGCCAGAGATTTATGGGTTCAACACCACGATTGAAATCTTGATTACTGAATAGAAGTATCTACAGAATTAAAGATAATTTTGGGATCTCCACTCATCTCAGTAGGATGCTGCTCATCATTTTCTGATGATTAAATAGGAAAGTGTTCCTCATCACTTGTAAACTCTAATCACAAACACAACATTAGCTCTAAGGATGAAAAAACATCATCAAACATAGATAACTCAGAGGCTTGCCCAAATTGAACTTGGAATTAGTTCAGGAAACACTGGTGCATGCCCTCTGCACCTCCTGATTTAGCTGTAAACTAGAAAGCTGAAAAATTGAGGGCTTCTCTAACTCTACCATTTTCTCAAGAATCTGGGAGATTTTTCAAGACTTCGAAGCCAGCATTTATCTCAGCAAGGTTTGCACACGCAGAGTACAGAAGCTCTGGAAATTTTGGGCCCCTTCTCCTACCATTTGCAACAGATGGCACCCAGGGATGTTTGCCATGAAAGGTGCTTTTAGGGTAAAAGCTGTTTGCACCCACAGCACTCACCTGGGAGCAGCTTCTCACTGGCAATTGACAGTCACATCTTGTCTTCTGCTTTTAGGAGGAGATTCAAAGGGTCTGACAGGGAAGCTTCCCTGAAACAAAGAAGAAAATTTGTGCACAGGAGCCAATATTTGTTGGTTTTTTTTCTTTAAGGAAGACCCTCTGCTGCAACAACATGGAGAGGGTTCCAGTTAGGGAATTGAGACTGGTTCATTTTTTTAATGCATACAGATTGTGACTGGGGTCTGCTCCAGCACTTCTGCCATGGCCAATGGATCCATACATGTGCATTTTTTTACCTTCCTTTTTATCTGCAGTGCAGGTTTCCATTACACATTCTGCACTTGTTTCATATACACACAATTCCTGTAGAAATCAATGGAAGTCCTATGTGCAGAAAAGCCACAGAAAGTGCAACAGAGATTTGCACCATGGATTAAGAGATTTTCAGTGCTGATCAAAGAAGAATTTTGTCCGAGGTTTGTAAAGCACTTTTGAATCCTTCTTGATGAAAGGCGCTATAAAAATGTAAAGCTGCTGTTGTTGTTAATGTTCCCTTGGCACACAACAGGAGGAAAGATGCTGAAATTAAAGCCACATATATTAATATTGATTAAGAAATAAGCAAATTCTTCTAGAATTTGATCTGCCTTTCATTATGTGCACTTGATCTTCCATTTTCAAACAGGGCATAGTTATGTCCTGGAAAATCACAGCCTTGAACTCCACCAAACCAGAACTACAGATTATATATTATTATATATAATTTTGGAAATCTGTCTGGAATACACCATAAAGCAGGAATAAAAGAAAAACTGTAAGGACATTTGTATTTGTCAGTGTCTCCCCAGACAGCGCCCCGAGGATATGATATTCTTAGAATAAAGCTTTCATTTCACAGTGCATCAGTGGGAAAATTAACAAGCTCTCCTCGTGCTGTTCCATAATTCATTTTCTTTGTTTTAGATATTGAGCTGAGCTGGTACAGTAACTTAAATAGATAGGGGAGATTTTAAGCACAGATTTGGATTCTGGCTGGTTTGGGTTGTTTAGTTTTGTTTTGCTTTTTTCCTCCTTTATCCTGCAACTTCCTGGTATCTAAATAAGAAGTTGCCTCAATTTATTTTAGCACTTGCCTTTTAAATGGAAAGTGCCAAATGCTGCTATAATAATTTAAAATACATCAGAGCAGGCTCCTTTCAGTTAGTGTAAGGGGTGTAAGCTGCCTCTGCTGCAGTACCAGAAGCAGTGTTCAATCCTCAGAGAGAGTCTGCTTATCCCCACGAGTGGCAATAAGAGACCAAGATATCACAAAGCTCAGACAGAAGTTCCTTGGGGTGAAATCAACCACCATTTTGCTCCACTTGAACCTCAATTAACAACAGGCAATTACTTTGAAAGACAGCAATTTTTGCTGTTGTTTTCTGGAAATGCATAGTTACATTTTTGCAGAAAATCACACAAATGCCTCTGAAGCAAAAGTGATGTTCCTGACTCTTTTTTCTAACAAGAAATTCCTTCTGTCCTTAGAAGTCCTGTGATCCCAGAAACAAAAAGGGGAGGCCATAGCAAAGCTAACTTTTCTCACTGAGAAAACTGTTTGAACAGCAAAAACTTAAAAAAAAACTTGAGAAAAATGTTATTCCTTCCTCCAGCTCTACACATTCAGGAGTTGAGAAGAAAGAAGCACTCCAGCAGAAAACTCCAGTTTGAATGTTTAAATATGCGTTAATATTAGCAAGAAGGGTGGAGAAAGTGCTGTGGTCCCCAAAGCTCAAACACTGCTTCAGTAACATCCTTGCAAGCCCTGCTGCCTCCACTGGAGCAGGGGTCAGCACGTGGCTTCTCTCAAACATCCCTGACCAAGTCCTTGCACACTTGCAAATGAAAACTCTTCTTGTCCTTTTAGGAAAAGATTACCTACATCCTTGCCCCTCAAGAGAAAAAAAAAAGGAAATTCTGGGAGAAAGTGTGATATGGTACAAGGTAGCCTGCTGGGGACTCATGCGGCTTTGGTCTGGTTCTGACCTTGTTCCTTGGCTATGCCAGTACAGCCTTTCAGAAAATTCAATCCTCTAAAAGAACTGTTCTGTTCTCCAACAGCAACAGAGCAAGAAGGACATAGTCTGAGGTGCTACCTGTCATAAATAGAGTCCAAAAAAGAATTCTCATACTTTTAAATGGTCTGGTAGCTGAAGGGAGTCATTGACCTCAATGCCTTACTAACCTTATGCAAAATTTTGTTAGTAGATAGTGAAAACTGCATAGAATGCATGGAAAATATCCTTGTTATGAACTAAATGTTGAGTTGCAGTTAAGATGGCTGACAAAGTTAAATACATTCTTAGAGCATCTGTAGTAGGAAAGTTGTCCCTGTTCCCCACAGATAACCTCAAAGATAACTTCCTCCCTGCATCCCCTTTTCCATCTGCCTGCTGTAGTTAGTACATCCCAGTGTCAGGCTGCTGGGTTTATAAGATGGCAATCTGAAACTGGACAAAGCCCATGTCACTCTTATGTGAGAAAAGTCATTCAGCTGGTAGTTTTCAATAAGAAGTGATGCTATCTGGTCCAGAGAGACCTCCTTGTCTATGCCTATCTGTACAGTGGCCAGCACACTGTGGCATTATTGCAACACAAATAATAGTGGAGGCAGCGCACGGTGAAAATGTATCTTCCCGAGAATAAACATCCTCCTTATCACAGCTAGTAAACAACTGTATTATTCTGGCTTTTGGAAGTGATAAGCCTGTTCTTGCAAAAGAGCAACTGCCCCCATTTCCCAATGTCTCCTGGCTGGCATTGTTCAGTGCTCCGTAAGAGTGAAGCTCTGTGGGAGCTCTACCAAGGGAGGATGAAGATGCTCTGATGATGGTAACCCCCCTGGGGTTCTGGCTAAAATACTGCTCATCCAAAGGGTCATTAGCACAACTGTGACCCCAGACCGTGGTGGGGTTTGTTATGTGCTGGGAGATCTGGTTCTTCCCCATCCTGCCTACAACCAAACAGGAGCCCTGCCTCAGTCTGTAGTGCACGTTTCTTACTCTATAGCCTTGTACAGGACAGACAATACCCTCTACTGTCTGATACCTGTGCTTATATAACTGTGCATGCTTAGAATGTTTGCATAAATGTTTCAGAACCCCATTAAATTACTAAAAACAAACAGGCTCCAATAGTTAGAGAAAGGTGAAGAAAAAATACTGCACTGCAATTTTCAAGTTCAATGAATCTGCTTTGTGCCACAACCACAACTAGCCAATCACAACCCCAGTATTCCCTTTGATGCGTATAAAATGTATTTTTAATTTCACTAGGCTGCTCCTCACTCTTATTTGAAAGGATGTTTGAAAGAGTATCTGGGAATTACTTGATTCCCTAGTTTTACTACCTCTGTCATGTCACCTCTTAATTTTCTCTTGTGTAAAATACAGTTGGAACCTCCTGAATCCTTCCTTATAGAGACCTTTCCTTATCTCTGAACATTATCATCATCTTCTAGACATCTCTCTGACAGTCTGCTTCTTTTACAGTGCAGGAATGAGCATAGCCAGACTTGAACAATAATACTGAAGCCAGCATGTCCCCACATTTACAAATAACATTATAGGGTTTCTGATTACAAAATGCTTATTGCAAGCTCTACTACAAAGCCATGTCTCTGCCTGTACTGGTAAAGCTTCATGCTCTACCAGCAGCCTTATTTAAACAGGGGCTACTGGGACTGCCAGTTATTTTTAAGCAGAAGAGATGACAGCACCACAAAGCATCCGTGAGCTGATTGCTGGAATCTCTCCTGTTAGTGAGTGGATCTTGTTCGGTGCTGGCTTCTCACTCAGAGCTTTGTGCTCCCCTCACCAGATGGATGTTGCCAGATGGCAACACTGTTTTGCTGTTTAATTATTTAAAATGCTGCACACAAATCTACCTTTGGCATTCAGCAATAGAACAGGGTGTTTGTTGTCCATATCCTATCTTTGATAGGCTGTTTCATATTTCTCTCTTTATAATACTGTGGAGATGATTCTGGTTTGGGTACTTAACACATACCCTGTTTGTGTGGCTCTCCCATGCAGGAGGTTGCACACTTGCTGTTGTGGACTGGAGCTACCTGAGAGACAGTACCTGGCTATAAACCAAAAGGACAGTCCATCAGCTTCACTTACACAGTCACAGACTCCTGCAGGTTGGAAAAGACCTCTGAGATCATGGAGTCTGACATTTGCCCAAACACCATCTTGTGAACCAGAGCATGGCACTGAGTGACACGGCCAGCCTTTCCTCAAACACCTCCAGGGACGGTGATTCCACCACCTCCCTGGGAAGCCCATTCCAAAGTCTAGCCACCTTTTCTCTGAAGAAATTCTTCTTGATGTCCAACCTGAATTTCCCCTAGCACAGCTTGAGGCTTCATCCTCCTGTTGCTGGCTGCCAGGGAGAAGATGCTGACTCCTGCCTGGACACAACCTCCCTTCAGGGAGTTGTAGAGAGTAACAAGGTCACCCCTGGGCATCCTTTTCTCCAGGCTAAACACCCCCCAGCTCCCTCACCTGCTCCTCATGTGATGCTCCAGCCACTTCACCACCTTTGTTGCCCTCCCCTGGACTTGCTTCAGCACCTCAGTGTCTTTCTTGAGGTGGGGGGCCCAGAACCAGGTGAAGTACTAGAGCTGTGGCCTCACCAGTGCTTAGTACAGAGGGAAAAAGTGTTTGTGTTTTCATCTGAAGTGTCTCTTTGACTTCAATCACCAAGTGACAGAAATCTGTCTTTTCAAGAAAAACAGGAAACATTTTTTAGTAGTAGAGGTTATTAAAAATGGTTGATGTTAGAAGCTGCTGGAAGAGTTGGAAATTATGCCAACTTGTCACTGACCTTGGACTAGGAATTGTCCATCCTGGTTCTCAGGACCACCTTCAGTAGAAATGGAGGCACAAGTCTGGACTGTAATCTCTAACAGGAGGGAAGGAGTTTGTCATCAACACTTGAAGTGAGGTGCTTTGATTTTCTCAAAGCTCAAAACAAGTTACTATTTTTGCAAATTTTTGAGCTTCCCTCATCTCCATCTAGTCACCAGCCACTACCATTAAGCTTTTACTAGTTAAAAAATTGCTACGAGCCTCTTGTTTGCTTGGCTTGAGGATTTTGTGAGACTGCAGAATGCCAACAGAGCCTATAAAACCTCAGGTCCCAAATTGTTTTCCCATTTGCAACAGTCCACAGGGTCGTGACCCATTCTGAATCACACCTTGATTTCATGTAACCCCTAAACTGCCAACTGCATGATCTGGGTCAGGCGTGCCCTGCTGCTTGTGCTGCTGTCCGTGTGATGAACCACTCCCAGGATTCACATCTTGCTGGTCTGTGCAGAGGCAGCTCTTCATGAAAGGGTTCAGATCTTCAGGATGAAGAACCTGTTGTACCCAGGGTGTTTTGGTTCAGGGAAGGAAGAACAACTGGGAAAATGGGAAGGGAGGAGCATTTCAAAGCACCACATCCTGCTAATTGGCCAACAGTCCAGTGAGGAATAAGAAGGGAGGAGATTATTATGTGCTACTGTGAGGCATTACTGTTGGGGAAAAAACCCTTGGAACAGCTTTTCTGGCAAAATCCCACACGTTAAGCAGCAGAACTCCAGCTATCCTGTAGATTATTTTGAAAGGAAAAGCAGCAACAACGAACACATTAATACAACTTAGTGAGATAATAGCTACCCCAAGCTGCACTGATTGGAAACAATTGGCAGAGCCTGGAATATAAGGAATCACTTCCTGCAGCAATTTCCTTTTATTAAAAAAGCATTTAGAGCATTTACAAGCTTTTCATTTCTCAAGGATGTATTTTTAACTCTGTGTTCTCCTTAAAGACACAGTTCAGTCCAGCTGAATGCATGGCTAGGCCAGGTGGAATTTGCTTGGAACACAAATGTTTGCCATCCCAGCATCACTGCAGAGGCTTTCACCAGAAGATGTTACTGAAATCTTCTTAAACCAGGAGAATTTAGGCAAATTGCCCTGCTTTCCAACCTAGGCACAGAATCATGGAATTACAGAATGAGTAAAGCTGGAAGGGACCACAGCAGGTCACCTGGTCCAAACTCTCTGCTCAAGCAGGGTCATCCTAGAGCAATGCAGGTGGAACTCCTGTGGTACAATTTCTGCCCATATCTGCACAGTAAGGTCAATTCAAACACGTAGGTATGAAAGTGCAGTCCTTCGAAAAGGCAGCTGCTTAAATGTTGCATCCTTATTTCCAATACAATTGGAAATAGTTAAATCTCCAAGATCTGTAGAACTTCAAAGCATCACTGAAATAAAAATCATAACCACCTCATCTGAAGGCCTCATCTGGTATTCATTCCCTGTTGGGGCTTTCAACAGTGATTGTGAGTTTACTTATTTTTATTTGTTTATTTAGTAGTACCTTGGTCCAACACAGTGATTCAAAAAAAGGTTTGTTTCTGAAATGCTTGAAATGAATTTTCATTTCTGTTTTGTTTTCTCATGTGAGAAAAATAGAAAAAATGTGATTTGGGTCAAAATTTGGGTCAACTAAAAATAAAACATTTTCATTGTAGAAACAGCAGGCTACATATATTTTGATTTAGGTAGCCTTCCAGCCTAAGCATGAGTTTGAAACAAAAATAAATTGAACATCCCCTTTAACTAATATGGAGAGAAGAATATTTGTTCTGGTGTCAGAGGGACAAACTGAAACAGTCTTGACATGTGGCACAATTGCACAAATGTTTCTGCCCAAGCTTTGATTTTTTGCTGTGAAGAGAAACATTTGCCCAGCTCCAACTTCAAGACTTTAAGGACCAGAGTTCCATTCCATTCCCTCTCTTTCCTGCATGGATCCTCTCCTGTGGGTTATCGCTCTAAAAAAGCAAGCCTTTGGATAGCAACAGCAGGATGGGATGAGATGTGCATTCCTCTGCAAAGGGACTCCTTTCTACACCTCCACCTGTCCCCAGAAGCATCCCCATGCCAGCTGGGCAGAGAAAGGGTTGCCAGGACAAGGTGGCAGTGCTCAGAGGGGACAGAGGAGTGTCCTGTGGAGCGCCTGTATAACCCAGTGTCCCTTGGCCCTACTGAGGCAGCACCACACCCTCTGCCTCTCCTCTGGTGGGGCTCGGAGGGCTCCATCAACACTGCACTGGTGAGGAACGAGTGCCATCAGCCAGCAGGACCTTCCCCTGCCACAGCTGGGACTCTTCTCCACCTGTATCCATGTCTTGCTCCATGGAGGTCCAGAACCATCTCTCCTGTTTTCTCCCAAGGGAGAACAGAGGCCAAAGCACAGCTTAGGTAGGAGAGCTCAGCAGCATGCACCAAGTCATTTCCCAGCTCTGCTATGAACTATCATAGGAACCAACCCTGCTGTGAGGATGGAAAGAGGAATCAGAAACCACAAGGCACACAAACACAGCACCTGGATATTGCTGTAACAGCATTGTCAGGTCACTCTTTTAGGGTGTGTGCTACTCCAAAGAAAAGCTTTTTTTTTTCCTAGTCAAAGATGACTTTTTCCATGTGTGAAGTTTTGTTGTAGCTTTAAAATAGTTGATTTGGTATCTTGAAAAAAAGTTGATCTGATATCTATTAGGACAGACAATTTTTAGCTACCCTACTCTAGCTCAAACTGCCTCTCCTACCTCTAAATCAGCATCATTTAGAGAAGGAGATTTTCCAATGGTGAAGAAGGGAGTGAGAAGTCTAGTAACATGTTCATTTTATTGGCAACGGCACAAAACTGTTCCCATCTTTGCAATCATAACTGATCGGCTTTCCAGTGCATGTGCCCAATTATAACTTGCAAGAAGCCACGTATCCCATAAAGAATTCAGTTAATTTTCAATATTTTCTAAAGTCCTGTAAATGAACAATGCACTTTTTACAGGTCTTTCATCAAGGAGTTAATAACCAGATAAAGGTTCTCTTTTCATCAGTTTCTAAGTGATGCTCCATTCGATTGAAGAAGATCAAAAATGATGATCAGAAAATAAAAAGGAAGTTTTAAAGGCAGCCTTTGTACAACATTTTAACTGTCTCATTCCTGTTATTTCAGAAGTATCACTGGATTTCTTTCAGGCTTAAAAAAAAAAAATATAATATTCTTGTGAAGTGCCAGTACTTGAATTCTTCTAATTTTAGTTCTAAAAACACTAGTGTTAATGGTGCGCAATATACCTCTCTGCCATGCAGTAACCCAGTTCTAAGTGAAAGCAACACCAATATAGCAAAACTATCAAGATTATGCCATTGTCTACAACACTACCTGTGGTCCTGCCCCATGCCAGCCTGCTGGGTGCTGTCACACAGTGACCCTGACCCATCTCACTGGCACCCCATCAGCTACTCCATCTCTGGGGACTGGGGTACCTTCTGGGGCTTTGCAGGCCAAGGGAGGTGGGGAGACAGGACAGCCCTCATGCAGAAGTTCCTTTAGTGTAGGAGAAGAATATTGTCCTTCTGTGTTTAGTTTTACCTGAAAATTTCCTCTTCAATGGTCTCTTAACCTCTGTATAAATTTTCTATCCCTGGCTCGTTTTCCCTTTTTCCATTTGCTAAGCCCTGATTTACTGCTTTTAATTAAAAATAGGCAAATTTCCTGTGAAGATGTGAGATGCTTCCCTGAACCCAGCTCAAACCCATCAGCTATTTGCTGAGCTCCTCACAGCACAGCCTCACCCTTTTGTCCCCTCTGCCCCGTCCCCTCTCTGTCAGGGGAGCCGGGCACCTCTCCCATCCCTCTGTCTAACCATGCTTCACTCCCTTTCTGCATCCCACTCTCACTGCAGCATCCATAGCAAAACCCAGTATAATCCTCCTGTTACTACCAAAAGAAACTCCCTCTCTGAAATTTCCTGCAGTAGTTAAATGCTGGTCCCTTGTCCCTGGCAGGGATTTGCTTCATAGTGGGTCATTAATCTGTGGCAGTTAATAATGAGTGTTTGATGCAAGCTGGCATAACTAATTGAGACACTGGATGCTGTCATCCAAATACCTAAATTATAATTTCTGTACATCCAGAGACATAGCCCTGACTCTCCCTTGCAGAGAGGGAAGATGAGGCAGAACAGGACCAGTGACATGTTGCCATCTTGAGCAATTCTGTCCTGTGGTTTGAATTTTTCCCTGAAGTGTGTGCTGGCATTTGAGTGAGGTTTCAATCCAGGAGTAATTTGGGTTTCCAGAACTCAGTGTTTCATAGCTCGTAATCATCCTACGTAGTGAAGCCTGCAGAGAATGAGAAAATGATGCATTTAATTTTAAACCAAATTTATCAAAGCACTAGTCTTTAAGAGAAGCACCGTACTTTTGGGCAAACTCGGAACACTCAAAAAAAAGGACATTTTATTGCAGGTGCTTTGCACTCTACCTTTGTCAGGATCAAATATGGTGGAAAAGGGGAATAGGTAAATAAGGATTGACACTTCCACACATTTTACAAGATTCTTGATCCCACTGTTCTAAGGAGCAGTTATCTTAAGATCTGATTCTTAAAATCTGTTATCTTTTCAGCAGGATGTATAAATAGCTTAGCAGAAGAGCCAGCTAATGACTCACTGTTGTAAATTAAATGGAATTTATTATGAATATGATTCATTGAAACTTTCCTAACAAATCAATTTGTTTCAATCACACTGTAATTCAATAATAATATTTAGCATTTGTATGGTGCTTTCAACAGCTCATGAACTTCCCAAGCAATAATTGTCTGTGTTTCACAATGATACTGTGAGCTGCTGAGTTGGGCTTTCTCCCCTTTATAGGTGAGAACACTGACACCCAAAGATCTAAAGGAAATGTTTTAGCCTCTTGAAAGTGTTGAAATTGAAATTACTGTTTTATACCTGTTTTGGTATTTGTCCTCAGGCATGCTGCACAGTGGTGGCTCGGAGTCCTGAGCATCCATGGTGGTTTTGGTCTGTCATGGTAGAGCTGGCATTTAAAAATCACACCCTTCTGTTGCAGAACTTGACATGCCCTGTTTGGAAGCTTTGCTCACCACCTTGGTGCTTATCCAATATGATCCTTCTTTTTGCCTTTCCCCCATTTAAAGGCTGAGCTCTGAAAACCTGCTCCATGCGTCTACACCCAGGGACAGTTCCCCTTGCTGCACCCCATAGACAGATCCCACTCTGGCCCTAACCTGCCCTCTTTGTCCCCTCTTCAATGATCAGCTCACATATTCCTTTGGCAGATCACATCTGTCCAACCACTGTGAACTTCACCTTGAGCTGCTCATCAAATGAATCCTACAGAAAAATGAAACATTGCATATCACATACAAGCAGACCAGAATAAGGGCTTATCTTCCAGGTGTCCATGCCTAAAAAATGGACATGGATGTCATATAGGGTTTTTTAAAAGCACAAAAGCAGAAAAGCTACCTGATTGTTACTCATTTCTAGTTCAGAAATCTGAAAATATCACAAGGGCTTCTCTAGGATCCATGAAATTTTGCTTTAAGCATGATGACATAAGGTGAGCTACTTCTGGATGTGAAGGCAGAATTAAGACAAGCTTGGTCCCACTCCCATCTCCCATGCTCACCCGTGAGATGATGTATGAGACGTGGCTGCTGGAGTGCTGGTTGTGGATCCCTGTATCTGACAGCACCAAATGAAGAGGAACACGTGAAGCTGGTTATACACACAGCTGTAGGAATCTGTCCTCTGGCTTTCTATCTACTACTATGCAGCACTGTAAGCCTAGAACACCTGCAGTGCTCCAAAGACCATATCACAAATGAGTCCAATCTCTTCTTTGAAACCAGGATGTGGTCTTTCACATATTAAATTATGGAACTCACAATGCTGCAAAGGCCAAACACAAAATCATATCCACGATCAATTAAAAAAAATCATGGAAGAAGTGGTCACCAAGGGCCACGATGATGTGGATGGGTTCTATAGCTCAGGGGCTCACTAAATGACAGAATTCCAGAAGCTGGATCTTGCTAGTGGGAAAAGGTCTTTTATATATGCCCATTTACTTATTACGTTCTTTAGGTGCTTCCTAGAGATTGCTGTCACAGACAGAATGCTGTGGCAGACACACCTCAGGTCTGGCCCTGAACAGCTATTCCTGTGTTATGTTTTCCATAAGGATTTTGGTGGAATCCTGGCTAAAATGGGGCTATTACTCTAAGAAGCTGACAGTCATGTCTGTGGAGTAGAGAAAGAAAAGCTGTCAGTGTGCAAATAGTAATTTATGAATCATCATTTAACTGTGTCACATGAGGAGAAAAACAATGGGGGTTTATTGCCTGGTTTGATTTATTTTTCAAGAAAACCCTAGTCCCATTTCCCTAGTTTTCTGCCAATGCACGTGGTCATCTTCAGTCAATAAAGGCTGGTGTTTCCATACACAAATAAGGCTCTACCTGGAAGCACCTAAGGACTAAAACTCACCTAGAAATTTTGATTATTGTGTTTACCCCCTTACCCTTGGTATCTACCATTTTGAGTTGCAGATGCACAGCATTGCTGGCTGCCCTTGGTTTCTTGCCTTGCTTCCACCCTCTGTGCTGAACACAGTATCACTTAGAGTAGAAAAACATTTGGCTCCCTGCTTATGGCAAAACACTGAACTGATGTCTGGTGCTCCCCACCGAGACCTTTTCACTATAAACTTCACAGTCAAATAAGTCACCTTGATGCCAATATTTGTCCCTGTTCCCTGATGCAATGCATAAATCATATTGCTGTTCCTTATCAGCTTGTAGCGCTTGCTTAATGGGTAGCTCTGCCGCTTCAGCAGGGAATTAGCTAGAACAACATTACAGTGATAAAGTAAGGAGAGCAAGCATCCATCAGTGGGTTCATTAGTAATGTTAAAAAGGAAGCTCTAAAATAACTCAAAGAGAAAAACATTGGTTCTTGTGCACATGTTCAAAACTGTTGGTCAGTGAGTATGAAATGACGGAAAGGACAAATAATCAGGGATATGTTCTTTTTAGATACATGCCAAAACCTCCCTTTAACAACGGTATCTCTCATGGCCTTAGCAGCTTTTATCTCTAACTCTTTAGATGATATCTGCAGTCACTTTCAGTGTAGCTGGATTTGAAGCCAACTCTCAGTTCTTATCAACTGTGGACAAAGCTTGGCGTACTGACACCAAACAGGCAAACCTTTGAGTTCAAACCCCCACCAGTAAGTCACTCCTCACACACTCACCAAAGAGAAGTCAGACTCCATTTGCACTCCTAGAAGTGGCAAGAGGCTTCCCAGGCAGTGGGACTGAGCAGGGCCACGGCAGGGCAGCCAGGGACTGCTCTTTGCAGAGCTCCTGGGAGCCCATCAGGCCCTGGTGTGCTGCAAACTGGCTGGAGTTCAAAGCTGCGAAACAACGCCAGCTCCTATTTCACACAAATCCAGCTAGAGAGCTCTAAATCTGCCTAAAATGGTGTTTTATAGTCACTGACAAGAATTTCTCTTATATGGAACCTTCATCATTTTTTTTTAGAATGATTCAGAGTGACAATTTTTTTCCAAGGGTACAGGTGACAGCATGCTCTGTCAGTCAGTATTGTGATGCTGGAAAGCAAGGGAATGGTCAGCCAAGAACAGCAGCATCCCCTGGAAATGCCCTGCCCACCCCTTGGCTCTCTGCAAAAGCAAGAGACATCACTGACATCAGTGACAAGCTCAGCCTGTGCCTGTCAGCAGCTATGGGAGGAGGAGATCAGTGACATAGTTTTGGTTGCAGTAACCTTCTGGAGAAAAAGAGGTGACTTGCTTAAATTTCAAACCAAGAAAATCAGCTGTCACATTGTCACCACAGAGGTACAGATAAGCAGGGGGCTCCCTAAGCTTTATCCAGCACCAAAACCATTGGAATTGCCCCCTTGCTGAACAGTTATTTTCCACAACACTGTTCATTAATGTTTTTGGTCAGGACTCTTTACACTCCCAGATCCTATAAGTATATAAATGACCTGAAATTAAATTGCTAATCTGGTAGAGTATATGAATAAAATCAGGAGTTTAATTTCCAAGCTACCCGGTGGTTATTATTCATTGCCCAAAAGCATCATTAACACAGCATCAAGACTGACACAGCAATGCCATGTACACTCCCAAAATGTCAAATGCACTTGTATTAAAATGGCTGAAAACCAGGAAAGAAAGAGTTATGGCAAAATCAGTGGATATTCTGGAAACAAACTAGACCCACAACTGCTGTAAATTAGTGTGGCTCCAGTGACTGTAAGAGAGTTACCCCAATGTATGCCAGCTGAGAACCTGGTGTCTGTTTTTCCATTTCTGGGCATCTGTGTAAGATTAAATAAATACCTGAAACACTATAGTCTCTAGATGTCTAGCAACTTTAAAATCAAATGAATCAAGTTGTTGGTTATGTCATAGTGGCAATTACACTGAGTGGTTTGGGATCGGGTCTTTGTCAGCAACAGTGAAAACAAGGAAACAAAACCATTGAGTACTCCTATAAATAGCTTCAGAAAAAAGAATACAACATCCCTGTTGAAACATCAACCTTTGAAATACTTATGAATGGTCAATATTGCTTCTAAAGATGCAAGATGTGTCAGAGATGGAGTCAAGCAACATAAATCTACTAGAAAAAATCAAATTGGAAACCTGACAAAACCTGGGCAGTGTCTCTCCAAATACAATGTGCAATATATATCACTGCTTGCTGCAGAAGAAAAATTAAACAGGCAATTATTACTAAGTTCAGTAAGGTTCAAGTAAAAATATATTTAACCAGACATTCTGGACATGCAGGCAACAATTTTAGTCATGTCTACCCAGTGAACCAGTTGAGCAGGACTGTGAAGGTCCAGGTTATCCTCACAGACCTCCCCATGGCAGCAGGGCTATCGTGGCCACTAACCTTGCAGATACAGCAGCATGCTACCAGCACCAAGCACCATCTATGAGGAGATGCAAACTAGTCTTCTGAGAAACTCAGGCAGTTCATCAAAAATCTGCTAATTCCCATGTGCTCAAAAATGCATTAGCATTATCTGATATTTTAAAGTAATTTTCTTAATAAAATTGCAGGTGGTTTGCTGCAGTACAGTGCTTGAGGAATGTTTCCTAACAAAGCCATGAGGAAATGATAGGGAAACCATATTTTCTTCCTTGTTTTGTATACAGGCATTCATCTTATTGCAAAACTTCCTGCTATGGTTTCAGAGCTGCTCTTTGAGTGACAGTTTTTGGCCCTATCAGCATTTTCCTCTCCCTGTTTTCCTTTTGTCTCTGCTGAGACAAGCACTTTAAAGTCAAGGGCCAGGTTTGGGCAGAGGCTGTGAGGATGGAGAAGAGGCTGGGGAGATCCCTGGGAACCCTGAGGAGCCAGGTTCATGGGCCTTTTCAAGGTCTCTTTTCACTCCTAGCTTGCCCTGGGACAAGCTAGGCAGCTCCCAGTTATCAGATATGATGAAGAAATTCTCCTTTCTCATTCTACAGCCTCTCTTATTTTCTTTTTTTCCCCCCTTTTCATTTAAATCACTGTTTTCTACAGTTTCCTTTTGGTGTGTCTTTAATCTTAATTTTAAATGCCAGGGTTTTTTTTTTTCCCTGTAACTCCCCACTTTATAGCCTTCCCAAGTCAGTAGCAGTCTAAATTTAATGAATTCCTGAAGGTCAGATGGGCGTTTGGAGACCCATAGTTTGTGATGTAAAGCGAGGACTGGGGAATAGCTTCCATGCTACCCCTGCCACTGCAGTTGGCAGTAATCAGCAAACATCTAATCAATGGGAACAGTAGCACATTCATGGGCAAAAGATATTATCTTGGCATATAAATAATGAAAGCCTCTAAAGTACTCCCAGATGTTGGAAACAAGATTCCTTCTGGGCATGTGAAGAATTTGCTTAGAGGAAAACAGAGCAGCCACACAGAAGTAGAGGGCTGTTTCAGTCTGATGAAGTTCTGTTTATGAGACAGTACTGCTAAAAAAAAAAAAAAAAAAAGAAAAGAAATACCTATATGGCTTGAATCAGCCAAAGCTGACCTCTCATCTGCCAGATACCTGTAAAGCAGACAATTGGTTTTATCTGGGGTAGATCTGCTAGACTGTCTTTCAAACAAAAGAGGCCCTGCTTTCTTACTATTGCCAAATATTCAGTTTACAATCAGGTTTTCAATATGTCCTGAATCCAGGCTTCTCTGAGAAAAATGAGCTTTTTGATCTCTTATAATGACAACTTATTCCATGAGATAAGGCTACAAGAAAAGGAGAAAGAACAATTAACAATTAATTATTTCTCATGAGAAAATGCTTTAATTCACAGTTGAAGTAAGTAATTTTTTTTAACTCTAATAATTAATGTTTTGACTTTTTAAAGAAAATCAAAATCCACAGAAGATTTGCAGAGTTGTGGCAAGTTTTCCTAGCCTTTTGGTTATCAATATACATTTACAATATATCATTTACACAGCTCTCTTTTCTCTTGCTAGGGACACTAGCCTTGCTGGTCCAGTACAGCTACTCACTGGAGTAAATCACTCATGGCAGAATGGACCAGTGGCCTCTGAATGGTCTGACCACAAGTGATCCCTGCAAACACAATCCTTATGTTGCCAGCCAAGTAGTTTTAACAGATCTTATTTAATCTGAAAATGTAGAAATTGTTATCAGTGCAAACTCAGCTTAAGGTATCAGTGAGAAAAAATGAACTATTGTTAAGCCTTGTTGTACAACATAAAAATAAAAACCAGCCACGGATGTCTCTCCAGGCCCTAATGGGCAGAGCCTGACTCAAAGACCTTACCAAGTCAAATATCATTTTACCAATACCTGGTCAATATCATGTGCCAGGATGGGCACAATCCTCAAACAATGTGATTTATCTTTAAAAGCCTCTTCATGTTTATATCAACAGAACCACAGTAATCTTCAGAAATACAGTGGCAGAGGTTTGTTAAAGTACCACCTTTGTTTTTATAAACCAAAACATTGCTATACAGCACTGAATATCTAAAGTTGTTGCTTGTTGTCAGTCTCTTTCCACGCTGGAGGACAATGGAACAATGGGAGCTGCCTCTTTTTCTCCCAAAGCCTTGGAGGAAGGGTTCATCTGTCAGATGAAATAGCAGAACAGCAACAGAAACCAGGCTCACAGAGCAACGAGGGTGGGAAGGGGCAGGACTCAAACTGGCAAAGTGCAGTGCCTAACATGATGGGGACAAGACCCCTGATGGATACCAGATCTCTAGGCACTGTTACCACAGTGAGCATGATCCTAATGCCACATTTGGGAGAACTGACTGGAGCCTTTGCAGTTTTTGGAGGTTACCATGGTTCTTGTACTTCTAGTACTTGTACAAGGCACACCCTCAAACAGAGACTGTGATCCGACCCTGCAGGGATTTATGTATGTACTTTATCTCTTCTGGAAACTTCAACAGCTCCAGCAAGGCAAACTCAGAATTCTGAAAGTCTGTTCTGGATTGGGGTTTGATTTGTAATGGCAACTCCATTTTGTCACCTCCTAGTGTCAACCACTCATACATTTCATAGTTACTAAGGAATCACTAGTGACTACCAGATCTTTGCTTTCTCCCAAGCAGCAGACATCTAAAGTAATAGAAAAAGTATAATTCTGCCAAATATAAATAAATCCCCAAAATTCAAGCCATTGTGAACAGATGGTTCTAGCACAGGGCTAATTTCTATAGTAACCTCTGGTAGTGCCTTTCTGTAGGGCTCTGGGCAACCTCTCTGTCCTTGTTTTTTTTGACTTCCATAGTCACAATACTTGTCTCATAAAAGAGGCATGTGCTCTAAACAGTGTTTAGAAAGTGCCAGGAGGCTCTCTGAAGGAACATAATTGTGAATTAATGAGTGTATTGTCAGCACCTCCTTCAAAATTCTCTGGATCTAAGTCAAGCTTTATATACCCCATCACAGGAGCCTCAATGCACGCTGCCCCATGGAAGAAATGACTGTCATCAGTACACTGCCAATTATCTGACATGCAGAAGAATAAATACTAGGTAATGGTGTAATGCTTGGGAATGTGTCACAAGCATATTTCCTTTGCTGGAATAATCTGCAGGTGGCAAGAGGCCCTCAAAAATAGTTCAAAGGCACTGAGGCACAAGACTTGGGGTTGTGGTTTGTATTTTTCCCAGCCTGAACTCTCATGACCTGGAGTGCAGAGGACAACCTCTGACAGCAACATGTGGAGTGCTTGGCCCTGAGGTTACTCACAGCAGACATGAGGGGATTAGATACTGACTCTGTTTGTGCTTCAGCCTCCATTGGCACACCTGGGGCTCTTCTCTGGCTTCAGGGTGCACAGTCAAGCCCTACCCTTGCCATGTATCAGTCTGAGTTTGGGGCTTGCCTTAATCATCCTTGTTGCAGTGGAAAAGAAAGGTGGGAGATGTGCTTCTTTTCCAAAGGTCTTTCATCCTGGCAACAGGACCCCCTGGCCAGCCTGGCAAGCTGATGAAATATTCCCCAATTCCTTGTCTAATGCTGAAACAACAGCACTTCACTACCACACAGAAAAAACAACAATAACAACAGCAAATAAACAAATTTTAAAACCCAGCAGAATGATTTAGCTGTATCAGCCTGTAATTTATTCATTAGAGAAGCTGCTATAAGCCATACTGCAAATGAACTTTTGGCTTAGGTAGGAGAATTTCATTGTACAGCTGTACTAGAAGTCCTCTGCCCACAGCTGTGAGTACACAGACATTTTGTGCAGCTGGGGACATGTTATGGATCTGAACTGAAAGGACACCAGAACTCTGGTTCTGAATGTGGTTTTGACATAAAAATTGGTCATTTTGAAGGAATTTTCTTTGAAGAGTCTGTTCGGTCTATCTCTGCCCCCCACCCAGCACATTGTGCTTGTAAGGAGAAGATACGGGTGAAGCCATTTCAGAAAAAAAGCCCTGACTTTTGTGTACTTACATTTCTTTTATATTGCTGGATAATTTGATGTGACACATGGGAAAAAATATAGTGTTTTATCAGCTCTGTGTTCAAGCAGGTGGTGCTGTATTTTGTACAGCACTAAAGGACAGTGCTTAATTTAAGATTTCTACCATAGCAGCAATTCTAAATGACAGCATTTGTATTAAAAGAGCTGCTCTTCCCAGCAGCACTGTTACAAAAATACTGAAACAGTAGTGATATTATTATAGATCTGCTCCAGTAACAAAAGTTCTACTGTAAGAAAATCTCTGATTTAGAAAAATTCTTGCCGCCTTTTGTCAGTGATAAATGTTCCCTTGGTTTCCATACCGGTGCAATTTAATCCTCATGATTTGAAGAGCTCGTAGGAAAGCAGCTGTGTACAGTAAAAGCCCAACACGTTGTAAAAGCTGCAGTGAGAGCAAAGGTGACAAAACGGGTCCAGAAGCAGTATTCAGGGTGACAGTGCAGGGAAGCCAGCTGTGAGCCAGGATGTGCTTTCCAAAAGTCCTTTGTGCACTGTGTGTGAGCACACTTGTGTGTGTGTGTGTGTAGCAGCAGGAGGGACATCCTCCCACTTCTCCCCGAGCCCCCAGGCAGAGGATGCAGTGCCCCTCTGCAGGGCAGTTCCCTTTTGCCTGGGGGAAGAGTTTAATTCACTGCTTGCATGAATCAGAGCAGCACAAACATGCTATTAGTCTGCCCCTGAAGCCAACAGCTTTCCCATCACCAGTGATTCAGCAGTAAGGACTGGTGTGGCTTCATCCCTTCTTCCCCCTCCACCCCACCAGTGACAGGGTCAAGGACAGGGCTGATAATGACCTCTCTCCAGTAAGATGGCTTGAGAGGTCCTCTGCCCAGAGACTGCATGGGAATGCATTTCAGAAAACCATCCAAGGTGAGAAATGACTGACCTCTGTCCCATTCCATCGAGGGTAACGTAGTGCAATCAGAAGGCACAGCAAAGTCATTCATGATCTGCTGCGTATTGCAGTAGGACTGTGGCTTGAACCATAGTGACTCTGTGAGTCCAAGCACGTTTCTGGTGGGCTGGATGAGGGGCTGGGAGAGGCACTTTGTGCCAAAGTTCATTCATCCTTTCTCCTTGTAGTGCATCTAAGTGATTTTTTAATTATACTAATGTTTTTCTCTCATGACATTGTCTCACAGGTCACCTTGCTCTCCAATTACTGCTCATGTAAGGAAGTGCTTCTTGACACTGCCTCAATTTTTTTTTTTCACTTTATTTCCATTTGTACTTAGCTGCAATGGAATGAAAGTACGATCAACAGCTGAAATTAACTTAGCATTCTTTTAAGAAAATCAATTTCTCTATTTTTAATTTTTTTTTTCATTTGGATCCCTGTATAACAAAGTCTTTTTCCCTCACAAACTTCATGTCTTAGTTTTCAAATTACCATTCCACATATTTCCTGAATCTGTCTGGTGCCATAGTATTTTCCTTATAATATGGTGACCAAGAATTGATGAGTAAATCATTTCATCTTCCTCTGACGATATTTTGAGCACCAGTCTGTACAGGAAACAGTCTTTCTTTTGAATTAAATGCTGCTGGTGGCCTACCTGAGATCTTCTGTGGCTGAGAGCTAAGTTTAGACACACACTGCAGGGTGGTGAGGAGAAAATTTAAACAAAGGCTGCATGACCAGACTCAGAAACGGGTGCAGGACACCACGGGTCACTCAGCTCTTCTCATCTGTCACCTTGCTCAGTGTTCACCTGCTGCTTGAGAGGGACTTCATCGGGGTAAGAATCAAAATGAATTATGCAGAATTTATCCCTGTGGATATTTCATACCTGCCCTATCCCAGAAATTTTATGTTATATATTCCCTAGTCACCCTAGAGTTGATACTGAGGGAAGGCAGCTCTGAAGGATATGAGGGTCAGGGCAGGCTGCAAAAGTGGTTGCCATACAAAGGTATGATTTTGACCCTTCCTTTCCACACCTCAGGAAAGAGGACAGGGATGGAGGAGCAGGACTCTCCATCTCATCTCAGGCCTCCTGGGGTTGTTCCCAGAAGGGCAGTCTGATGGTCAATTCACCAAATAACATCCCAAGGAGTTCTCTTATCCTCTTGCTGACTCCTGAGCAGCAGAGCGGGTTGGACTTGCTTCAGCATGGAGGAAAATTGGACAACAGTAATTAAAAGTGAGTGTCAGCTCACAAAGAAGCTCCACATTATTAGTTTAAATGAAGATACTTTCCATGGACAGCCTTGCATTCCATAGTACAAACTCCTGCATGCAATTAGCTTGCAGAAAAACCCCTGGCATGCCAAAGGAAATATCAGGCAGGAAAACACCAGCGTCCGTGCCCTTCCTCAGTAGGAAGAGGTGCGTCCCGTGAACCAGGCTGCCTTTCTGCTGACACAGGAATTGCACACAGAGCTGGGAAGGCTCTGAGCCCAGGCCAGCCTAGATATACACAATGGATATTTGCAATCCTGGATAACCACTCAGAATCTCTCTTCTTGCTGAAAACCTGAAATCACAGCCTTCTTGTTATAAATGGCTCGGCTCCTTCCCAGCTGAATAGCCAAGTTCACTTGTAGTCAATCTGGTGTCTTCAGGGCCAGGTTAGCCATGTCCACATCATTTCTGATGCATGTTTGTCTGAGATGCATGTAAGCATCTTCCACACTACAGACTGTACCCTGTGCCCAGACAACCCACTCCCACACCTACAGCAGCCCTGCTATAACAAACTGCTTTCTAATACCTAGATTAAACTGTCCTTGCTGCAATTTAAAACCATTTCTTCTTGTTCTACCTGCCATGGCAGTGGAGCACAAGGGGTTTTTTCCCAGCTTTTCAGCAAAAGTCATATTTTTAAGACCATTGATTATTAAGACTGTCCTCTTTCTCCATTTTTTCACATCTCTCTTGAAGTGCCATGCTCAAACCCGGACATGGCATTTTATTAGTACTGAGGAGAAATGAACTTCGCACTTATTTCATCTAATCTAATTTACTGCCCATGTTTTGATTTGGGGAAATGTCTCATTTGTGATTTTTTAAACCTCGGGCTGGAAAACACTGATAGCACTGTTAAAAAGAGTACAAAAGTCTGTGAGAAAGAGGCAAGACCTGGGAAGAACAAAACCATATCCCATCCACCTATTATCACGCATCTTCTGCAAAGATCAGCTTCCACCTCCAACTTACTAAGCACAAAGGCTGCTCCTTCCTGCAGGGACAACCAGTCATGCCAAGGCAATAAGAAGCAAGGCATAGTTTGAGCGAATTTATCTAAATCAAATTGATGCTGTGAGGCCTAAATAAGTAGTATTTGAACCACACCACTGCCTATGTTGTACAAGGGATGTACTGTGCAGCTATTGTGGCTGTAGCCTCCTCACATGATAATGCAGGTATACAGAAGTGGTAGCAAAGGGGAGTGTATGAATCCATGAACCTCCCACTCAGCCAAAGGCTGCCTCCAAGATCATCTCTAGGTGGAGGGTACTGCTAGAGAGAGTCCTCAAAGAGAAGACAAATGTCAATTCCATTTCTGTGCTAGGTTCTTACAAGTATGTTCTCATTCCAGCATATTGTACCCTTCCTAAACATCTAGATATCAGAAGACATTTCTCCTCCAGTTCACTGACTGTTGACTGCCAGTTTATGTGTGTCTGAACAGGGATGTATCTGACCCAGCATGTTTCCAGAAAACTTTAATATCAAGTTATTGTCCAGTCTCATTGTACATACAACAACACGGGTGTTAACCTCCTTAGGAGGAACACATTACAGGTGACACATACCAAATACCTAGCCATTCTTATATCATGAAGTAGACACCCAGAATTTTCTCTTGAGTGAAACTGCATACAAATGCAAATAAACCCATGATGCTTTAAAAAACAAAACAAAACAAGACAAAAAAACAACCAAAAACACCCTCCACCAAAAAAAAACAACAAAAAAAAAAAAAAACACCAAAAAACCAAAACACCTAAAACCATCAAGACAAGACACTGAAGATGACAGTATTTGGGCCTTTATGTCCTTTTTCTCTGTTTTACATGCCAGTACAATCTGGGGACACACTCTACAGCAATTACTAAGGGCTTTAGAACAGCTGCTTTACAGCAGTGGATGGTTTATGAGTACTTGTGCAGTGCACTGCCGATAAAATGAGTATGCTACTAGACTCCCAGATTATTCCCATACCTGATTGGAGCAAGGTGACCCATGCAGGATACCATGATCAATATAGAAGTCTTATGGCAAAGTTATGTATGTACAGCAGCTCCCACATAAAACAAATTCTTCCCATGTTGCCCATGTAATTCAGCTGCCTTTAATTCTAAATTGCCACTTTCATGAAGAAAAAGGAGCAGCATTTCTGTGGGTAGTGGATGTTTTTCTGCTTTTCATCACAAATACAACAACAGGCCTCCATTTTTGCTGAGTGAGCTGTTTCTTTGCATAGCCAAGTCTCCATGTTTTCATTGGCAGGGCTACATTGCAGATTTTAGGAGCCACAAGGATCAAATCATGCTTTAGACTATGTAACATAAGCGTTAAATAGTTCTGTGCTGAAACACACTGTGGGTGCAATTAGATGCCTTTGCCATGCCCCAAAAAAGTAAACACAGCTCTTGGCTGTTCACCTAAGCCCATGAGCAAGCCTGCTCAGATTTAGGTTATTCATGTGGGGCAGCCCTGGAGCACAAGCCAAGCCAGGAACAATTCAGGGTCTCGCATAAATTTGGCAGGGCAGTAGATGGGTCTGCCCTGCTCCACACCCTCTCAACAGCAGGATCAGCAACAGCTTGTGGCCTCATTTCCCAGCCTGAGGAAGGGCTCTTCTTAGCTGGACTGGTGCAAACCCTTATGCTGGTGCAGAGCACTAGACCACAGCTCCTGGAGTTACACTGATGACACGGGAAGTTAGCAGTGATGTGCAGCCATGGCACCTGCAATATTAAATGTATGGCACACTGTGGATGTCCTTGCTATCACTTCAGGCATCCTTCTCTGCTTACTTGCAGGCACCTCACATGGTCTGATGAATTTTTTTCTTAGCGTATTTCAGAGGCAGCTCAGATGGGAATTACAAAAATTTCCTGGAATGTGCTTGTTCAGAGACAGTATTTCATGAACTTTAAATTTCTGCCACTGAAATCAGAGTTTCTTGTAATGTAAATTCATGTTTTGAGGATCCTCAGGTTGTTGTGCTCCTGAAAGAGTCCTGTTTTCCAGAGGTTTGAACTTCCTCCCACCCGAAAGGAGCTCTGCTGCTGCTTGGCAATCCAAAGTTTTCAGGCATCTTAAACTATTTTAACTGCAATATTGATTTTTCTGGGAAAGCATTTACAAGGATTTTCCCTCAAACCCCCTCCCCCATTCAGGCACTGCCTTCTTTTTTTTTTGTATGCTTCGTTTTAGAATGAAGCATTCAACAAATATTTTAGGGGTGTTGTCATAGTTATTCTTATCTCCTTCCTCAGCAGAGGGAAATCACATATAAACATTTCCAGCCTCACTCCCCTTTGCTTAGATTAACGAAGTGACCAGTACGTCACTGCTCTTGGTGATAAGCTTTGCTGCAGTTCAGGGCAGAGTAAAACACTCCTTCCATGAGAGCATTATCAGACTGAGAGCCTGGTGGTGTACTGCACAGTTTCTTTGTCTGACTGTAATGCTGTTTCGACATGAGTCAGTTTCTGGCACTGAGTCACCTACAAGCTGACTGAGACTCCTACCAAAAAAACCCACATGTATTTCACTTAACTCTGAAGCTATGCCATTGGCTCTTGGGATTTTGTCCCCAGCCTCACATGGGCTGGGTTCCTTTCAGATTTTTTTGAAAGGGACAGTTATCCCAGTTTCTTTTCTTTGGAGCTAGTGATATTTCACAAGTCCAAATAGACTATCATGTTCTGTTGTTTCCAAGGAGGTGGAAAAGACATTCTGCTGGAGGGCCTGCCTGCTGTGCTAATGCAAGCTGTGCACAAACAATACTGCCCTTGGCAGAAAAGTTGGGCATCCCCCTCCATCCTGTTGACACCGTGTCTCTTGCTTCCCTATCATCGTTAGTGAGGTCTGCTTCACTCTTCTCTTCAACTTCTTTCTGTCCCTTAATTTTGTGCCACAAATTCAGACTCTGGACTGTGAGACAAACTGTGTATTCAGAAGTGTTGGTTATCATTGTTCACAGAAGAATGTTCTGCCCAAGAAAAGTTCAGATCGAAACAAAAATAGGAACAGAAATCTCTCATGCAAGATTATCATACAGAACTGTTGATGTTCAGCTCTTCAGCCCATTATCCACCATCACCAGCCTAGAGTGACCTTCGACCTATGTTCAGGACTTCACTGGATGTTTCCCCTTTCATGTCATCTCCAAATTTACATATTTATCTCTTTGCACATTCCATGGCCATCACCTCATTGAGCCAGGCAGCAGTTTGGCCCTTGGGAATACCTAGCAGTGGCTGGGCAGCCATAAGGGAAGTGGGACACATGTGAATCTCATCGAAGCTCTTGACTATACTCCTGCTCAGCCTGTAGAGTCATTCATTATCCTTTCCCTCGTGTTTCTAAAATAGGTATTTGAATAGTGTCAGATATTCTTCATGACTGTTCAATTTCCTGAGCATAGGTGCCCAGGTGTGCTTCCACAGGACCCATTTCCTCAAGTGGGGAGATCTCCCCACACGTTCTGTATCCCAGCCTCATTCTCTCAAGACCTCTTTGAACAACTAACCTTCCCCTCACCCTCACCTGAGACTTTCAGTGCAAAATATGGCTGCTGAGCCCAGGCCTGGTCAGCCTTATCCCACAGAGCAGGGACAAAGCCCATGGCTTCCACCATGTCCAAGCGAGAGCCACAGCCTGCAGAAGCCCAGGGATCAGCATCAACATGGTGAAGATGGTGTGCAAAGATTATCTCACATCTTACAGGCACTGCCATCTGGCATGGATGCACATGTGGGAGATTAAACATGTAAAAGCTAGCAGCAGCAGCAGCAACAGCTACCATTTCCATAATAGTTCTGTTTTTTGGGTTTTTTTTGAAGGAAAATGCATTGGCCGTCTAATTTGGATTCATAAAGGAAACCTATTAATGAAAGGCTTCAAAGAACTGTCTCAGAACTTTTAATCAGTAGTTGCGTTTTAGCATGGAAAAAAAAAGCAGAGGGGGCTGGGTGGTGGGCTGTTTTGTTGTTGTTGGTTTTGTAGTTTTTTGTTTAAAGCATCAGACTATTTGAAAGCAGGCTGGGTGAGGGAGCCCAGCGGGGAGCCTCTTCTCGCCCACCTGGAGAAGAGGCCCCCTGAATGCTTGTTTTCATTAGCATGGGCCTCTCTGGCTCTTCAAAACCCTTTCCACCCGTTGCCAAGGCAACCCCGAGCCGTATTGCGGCACATGGGTGTTGTGCATCAACTGGTGTGTTGCTCTTAACTGAAATAAATAACCAAATAAACATGGAAAATGGCCACGGGCCAAAAAAGGGCACTGTCTTTTATCATGGACATCTAACATTTATAGGGATTTCAAACACTCTGCTAAGGCGTATCGGCAGAAAGGTAGTTGATCAAAAAGGGAAAATGCATGTGCACGCACAGACAGCTCGTTTCATCGTTTCATTTTAATGGGTCGTCTTGCTTGAATAAGGTGAAAGGAATCGTGTCTAGAGCGTGCAATCCAACTTGTGAGCCCTCAGTTTCATTTTCATGCCATTTGATGGCTCTCGGCTGGGCCTGGCCTTTCCACAGAGCTTGGCTCCTACTTCAGCATCAGCATCACCATCAGCAGCTATTTTCCTATCAGGCCTGGACACACACAGGCTACAGGAGGAGCTTCTGAGCACTGCAAAGACAACGTCCACAGCAGGGGCTGCAAGTGTGGCTTTCAGGATCCAGCTGCTCCTGGACTTCCACCTGAGTCATTTATACCCAGTGTTACCCACCGCAGCTGTGGGTATGTGAGTGAAAACCACGGGCCTTGGCTTCCAACCAGCCTTGTGGAGAAGGAGGGTGCCTGAGGAGGTGCCACAGACTGCATTTGTGATTGAGGATCAGCCCCCAAAGTCGTGATAGTGAGGGTACATGAGGGGAATGGTTTCCACTACTACCTGCATGAGGTCCCTGGCATTGAGGAGGAACAGCTGCAGCACCCCTTCAGAATATCCCAGAACAGCCAAGGAAAAACAGCGTCCCTGGGAATATCTCTAGCTAGTCCTGCTAAGTACAGCGGCAAAAATAGTTTTCATTTAGACTCAGGAAGGGAGGTGCTGGCTGCAACTTCTCTCAGGGGATCAGGGAAGGGAGCGGGGTGGAAAACTCTGCAAGGAACAGCATTCATTGCCCAGTAGCACACTGTACCTTGCTATTCTGTGCTGTGCCATGCTGTGCTAGCAGTTGTCAGAACAGGAGCTTCCCAGAGCAGGAGCTACCCAGAGGCAAGGCGGTGAGGTGTGTGCAGATCCTACATGCTGGTAGGTGCAGGTGGGTCAAGCCATAGGGAGGAGATGTTACAGCTGCCATTCCTCAGAGGGGGCCAGAGTGGACTGCAGTAGTCTCCCACTAGAGAACAGTGCAGTTCGTGCTTTTGTCAAGGTGTCTGAGAGAACTGCAAACTTTGTGGGCACTAATTGAGTGATTTCTGCCGACTGAATGTAGACCCAGAGACAGATTCTTTGCATTTCCAGAGTCAGTTCTCAGTAAAGCCCTATCTTTAGCTAACACCTTCTGCCTCTCAGTTTTGAAACAAAACAGAGAACATGACGTGATGCCGCACCAGCCATTTTCCTTCTTGCTTCACCTTGTAAGTCCTGCTTGAAACTTCCCCAGGGTGAAGCCCTCTTTGCCAGCACACAGCCCCTTCAACAGGACCCAGATACCTGTGGTTTCCCCTTTTCCTGAGCACCCTCTGTGCTTTTGCTCCCTTGGGAGCCTTATGGTGGGTGCCAAATGCAGTGCGTGAGCTGTTTGTCCCACCTGGGATCTGCACACACACAGGCCATACTATCAAACTGAGGAAATTTTGACTCTGTGTGTGTGTCTGGTGTTTGCCCAACAGCTTCGGTGTCCCAGGGTGTCACCCCTCAGCACTTCCCATGCATCCTGTGGTGAATGGCAACGTACATCAAAAGGCTTCCTCCAGCCCCTCACCCCTCAGCACAGCCCATGGTTTTCCCTGCTGCTCTTGCAGCTCCTTTTCTGAGAAGGCTTGCAGTGCTAGCAGCTCCCCTGGCATGCAACAGCGTGGTAGCCCTGTTATTTTAAGCTCACAAGTATTATTACAACACAGACCTTCCAGATGCAAGGATTCAGAAGTATTATGGTTTTGAATGTATGGACATGGATGGACTTGCATGTCTGTGCTTGCACATGTACATATAGACAGGTGTGTTTGCACTTTATATGTTGCACTTATGAATATTATATTAAGTGCTTATGAATATTTTTCTCTTCAACAGATACAGATGTATTTATATTTGTCTTACATCTTTATGCTCAGTAGACAAAATACCTTTAAAATGTATATGTACCTATTAGACATACAAAACATGCCAAGTATTTGTTAAGGTTAAGTCTTTGGATTATTTGATTCTAGTTTATAATTTAATTTAATTTTATTTCTTAAGTGAGATGTAACCTCTTTATTTAGGACTTACAAATATGTAGCTATATATAACTGTGATTGCTAAAATAAATGTAAACATCATTAAAAACGCATCTTCTTGTGCAAGTTGTGTAACTGTCGCAGTCATAAATACACAAATGGAAATGATCAATCATGGGTGTATTGCAAAAAAATATTTACTCATACAGCTATGAGAAACTCTTGGTGTTCAGATGTACTTGAATCCGATCCTGGTAAATTGCATCTTGTGTAGGCCAAAGACAGAAAAATGCTTTCCCAATGAGGACTCTGACATTTTTACAAAACTCTCATCTCATTTAAAACCTAAGCCCTCAGAAACAGAAGGAGCAGAAGGAGAGTGCTGTGGAAGGAGCAACAGCATGCACCCTATTTGGTGTCCACGCTGGATTTTATTTTGGTACTGGTGTTTTATCCACACCACCTGAATTAGTTCAAAACTGTGTTAGAGAAGATAGGGAAAACCTCCCTCTGATGTGTATGATAAGACCTATTTGGGATTAGTATCACAGCCACACATTTGTGGTACACTTCTGGTGTAGCGCCCACTAATGAGTGGAAAAGTTGTGTTGCTCTCCTAGAGCCTGATTTTCAGGATTTGGCACTGATTTGCTAAGGGTTTTCCGGTTCATGCCTGAGGCCAGGGGTGTATCCTGAGAAGTAGGGATGTAGACCTGCCCCACACAGGAAATGGAGTTTGGGTCAGAGGAGCTTGCAGCCCCACAGGCAGAGCAGAGAATTAAACCCCACAGATGTTTTTTAAAAACAAAAGACTAAAACTTTTGAGCTGGCACAAGAAGCAGGATTACCCAGATCCTCAAATGGTAAAAACTGTCTGAAAACCCCTTAACTGCACCAGTTTCACTGATCTGCACCAGCTGGGGACATGGTGCAGTGGAAGAGAATAGACTTATAATGTATGTAATGGGGTACACCTCACCCTCTTCCCCAGCTAACATCGATCAGGTTCAGTAAGGCTGTGGTGGTACATATTAGAGGATGTCCAGCATGATCTATGGACTAGTTTAAATTGCATCAGACTTAAGGTGGCCTCTCACATTGCTCTCAATGGGGGAACTCAATAATTCTGAGCTGCTGTGGCTCTGAAAATTGTGCCCATAAATCTCTTTCTCATATGGCTCATCACATATCCAAGGATGATCATGGTACAGCTGCATTGAATATGCACCCTACAAAGTGTGTGTGGTTCAAAGAAGCAGACTTTGTGTTTTACACATGGTAGAGAAGCATTTCAGCTCACCTTTAAGGAACAAGCTCCATCTCACCAATCTGTTTTCCTGGTAGTACATCTGTTAGGAAGGAAAAGGCATATGGGTCTGCTCTGAGGAAAAGCAGTCTCCTCTTGGTGAGCTCAGGTCCTGGAGCCTGAGAGCACCAATTCTTTCCCACATGAGATGAAACCCAGCTCAGCAGCAAGGAAGAGCAGAAGTCCTATGTGCCACTTCAGCCCTATTTAAACTCGAGTGCGGGAACAAGCAGGGGGAAGAGGAGGAAACCATATGTCAGCTGTCTGTGAAAGTATCAAATTAAGCTGATAAGTAATCTTTGCTCCATGAGGAGTGTGTTGTTGGTCTAATTAAGCCTCATTTTGAGATTAGGCACATGAGTGAAGAATTGCAGGGCTTGGCAGTTTATTTGCTGATCGCACCCTGGTTGTGTTTTCCAGGCGTTTTAATGGGGATGAATATTCTCCATTTCACATGGCTGAGGTAGTATTTCCCTGGAATGGGAAAGTTAACCTCAAAATCCAGTTAATCTCAATTAGAAGGGAAAAAAAATCCATCAAAAAACCCAAACCCATCAAAACAAATCCAAACCACAGCCTTTGTGGCTCTGAGGGGTGCCCAAGGGGTAAAAAATAGCTTCCTATGATTTCAACAAGCCATGGTTGCAGTCTTGCTTTTCTCACTCCCTGGACATCACCTTGTGATGAAATCAATGACAAGTTTAAGGATTAGGACACTCTGATCAGCAATGTACTTAAATACTCACTCAAACATCCAAACAATCCCTTTGAATTCAGTGGCAGCATTCATGGAGTTAAAAATAAGCATGCTGTTAAGTGCCTTCATCAGATCAAGGTCTAATTATTTATTCTGTGTGAGTAGTTCCAGAGGAACTCCTGTCTTTGCTGTTGGGGTTGCTAAACTTAAGAAAAATAGCCTACGATTCCGGTTTATGTACCAGCAAAATGAAATTCTCTTAAAATCTTTTTGTGCAATAAAACTTATGTCAAACACATTAAAATAAACTGGCAAAGACAAATTTCCTAAAAGAAAATAAATCTTCTATAGACAAAGAAATTTTGTCAGAGACCTTATGGATGATTTCAGGTGATATTTTTAGACAAGTCTTTTGGGGACTTTAATTTGCAATGTATTTTTGAACGTCTATGGCTGCTTCTGGATGGATTTGATATGGTGTGTCAATAAGGGGAAACAAAAATGAATACAAAATGAAATGCAGAGTCTCCACATTAATTTTTGAATATTGCTTCTGTCATTTCAGGACAATTTGTCCCCATGCATACAGTTCCCCAAAGCCTTCTGCTGCATTTCATGTCCCTAATTACTTAAAGCAAGCTTTAGGGAATACAATGCTTTTGTACCCCCCATTGCATCTGGTCACCTCTGGCCCAAACTGGCAATCATGGTAGTGACAAATCTCAGCTGAACAAGTGTGTAAAAATGCTTCTTTGAGTGTTTAGATCAAGATTCCCAAGTTTGGTTCTGACTAAATGTTTTCCACTATCTTTTGTAGCCTGAGAAATCTGAGGTAAAAACCTCAGAAGAAGGTTCAGAGGGACCTTCAGAGGAACCTCAGAGGAAGGACCAAGCTTCTCCAGGAACCTCAGTACTACTTGCTTCTGGTTGAATTGTTAATGTTGTAAGGACAGGGTCTGTCTTAATGAACAGTGCTTTCACTAATGGTCCCAAGCATGTGCCTGAAAGGGAAGGGAGGAGGCAAAAGTGAAATATCTTTAAAAGTTAATGAAATCCTTCATTTAAGTAGCTGAGATGAGCATTTGATTTATGTTTGGTTCTTGGCTGGAGGCTTTCAACCCAAGCCAGTTTGTCCCATCCTCACATGTCAGGGCCAGGATTCATCTCACAGCATGTCAGGCACTTGGT
This sequence comes from Parus major, assembly GCF_001522545.3. NCBI lineage: Eukaryota > Metazoa > Chordata > Aves > Passeriformes > Paridae > Parus > Parus major. Next base: position 44,654,407 of record NC_031769.1, on the reverse strand, counting down.
TTGCAGTGGCTGGGGTGAAACACAGGCTCTCCTGAGGGTGATTCACATCACAGGTGGGCTGAGGTGCCCTCGGGATGTGCCTGCCTTGTCTATAACGGGAACCAAGGGCTGACAGCACTCCAAACTTAGCCACCTCAGCTACATGCCTACAGCACAATAGGAGGAATCTGGGCTTATACATATATTTTCCTCCCTTCAGGTAAAATTTCACTTTGCATTGACCTTCTGCACTGTTCCTCTCTCAAAAGCAGTCTCCAGGGCAGCATCAGGGCTCACAGAGCAAATAGACACTGCGTTGACCCTACAGACTTTTGCCATTCATGCCTCTCCCTTGAGGGTTTCAGAGGTGTCTTCCAGGGTTTGCATCCTTTCCTTGAGACACTGGCACTATTAGTATTCCTGATCATAAACTCCAGAGGAAAACAAACAAAGCTCCCGCACTCCAAGAATAGCTCCAGCGCTAAATATAAGGGATTTTTATGAATCTATTTGCCACTTCCATTAGTCAGGGCAGAAATACATTATTGTAAGATGTCTAAGCATTTTGTCATTGCTCACTGGCTGTATCAAAACCTAGTCTAAGCAGCTATCACTGTATTTCTGATTAATATTATAACAACCACCGGCTAATCACAGAGTCAGCAGTGAAAACTGCTGTAATCGTTATCTTTCTGGCTAAGTAACTTCCCCGTTATTTGTTGTATACTGCAGATTTTGGCGCGTGGGGGGTTCTTTTTTCTTCTAATGTTAAATGTGAGATTTTATCCTCAAAGGAGTGATTATCTCAGAGCAAAATTGGCAAGGTTAAACACTATCTATAAAAAAACATTCAGCAGTGTGCCATGAAATGAATTACACAATATATCACTCATCTACCTGGCTTTTGAAAAAGTGTGAATATTGTGTTTGTTCAGTCTGGGTGAGTATTTTATATTAGGCTTCTTTTTCATGAAGGTAAAAATGACCTTGGTCATTAGAAAGCGAAGATATATTGAACCGGATAGAATCAACACAGTTCCATTTCATTTAGTCCCCTCTAAAATTGAGAGAAATACAGATTGAATTTATTTCACTATATATTGCCTCATTTGAACTTTAGTAAAGCACTAGCCACTAAGGAAAGCCCTTTTCCCACCTCCCTCCTATAATCTCTTACAGATGGCATGTTAAGGAAATTGCCTTGACTTTATTGATTCCTTGCTATAAGGTTCAACTAACAGCTGGTGTTACTGGGGAAATATATGCTGTACTATAGTTACAGGAAGGTAGCTCTTTGACCTGGCAGCTCTGTGTACCTGTACAAAACAACAAAAAAAACCCAAAAAAAACCCCTTGACACTTTAAAATTCTAAATTGGTATTTTTTTCCCCTCTTAGACATTAGTAGATCTCATCTTTAGGGCCCTATTTTAAGAAGCGTTATCATACCAATCTGAGTATTTTGCAGAATGAAGGAAAAGAGTATCCTGCCAAGATGGAAGGGCACAGGCAGAAAATTAGCTGCTATACTCTGCCAGAACACCATAATATTCTATTTGTTTCTTTCCAGAAATATATATTTTGCAGATATTATAAAAGGCCAGTGTATGATGCTGCATGCTACTGGTCTCTCACAGCTCAATAATTCATCAGCTGGAGCTTCAGAGATCTCCAAATTTAAATTTTCTGTTCAAGTGAAGGGATCAATGTGCACTCTTTCTTCTCTTTAAGATTAATTGGTGTCTTAAAAATTCTGGGGAGTAGTTTCATCTGGCATGAACCACTCTAGTTCTAGTGGAGCCCAGAGTCCACCCATTCCTACCAGCTTAGCAGCTGGCCTTCTGAATGTGAAAATCTACATTATCACCTGTTTTATAGGTGATAATTGCTGCCTAAGTACTGCAAGAGCAGAATATTAGCACTAGTTCTGAGGAACTTCACAGCCGGTCAAATTCATCCCTCCACTGAGGAGCTGGTGGCACATCTTCCAACACATTTCATCTCCCAAGGTTTTCCTCAACCCCATTATACCCCTCCATTCTTTTTCTCCTCATCATAATGATCATTTTCCTGCTTCCTGAGAGGCTTCAGGTTGCATTGCAGAAATGAAAACCTGGCTGGGAAGCTATTGATGAAGCAGAATGAAAGCGTGAGGTATCCAACCTGCAACTCCCACAAGACTTTTGAAAATCAGTGTTAATTGTGTGTCTCTTTTAGCCCAAATATTTCAGAGAGGGTGGGTTTTTATTTGTTTGTTTGTTTTTTTAAGTTGTGAGAAGTGTAGAGTTGCCTACAATGTAATTTAACCTTAAAATATTTCTTGTTCTCACAATCCTACATTGTCCCCCACAATATTTGCTGGTGTTCCCCTGGAATCACTCCATCATGGGATATCTCTGCTCTGATTTTAAGAATACATTGTTATATTTCACCACTGGAGGGTTCAAAGGTTGCAATCTCTAAACTTTTATGCTATTTCTGCCTGTTAGTAACATATTACTATTAAAATTAAGTTCATCTTCCTGTGGGTGCTTGTTTTAGCTCATAGTTTTTTATGGCTGATACTGGCTAAATTTTCAGAAGAGTGCTTAACAGGGATTGATGCAATTCATGGAGTTTGCAGTGGGATGTAGGACTGGGAAGGAACAGACAATGCAAGCCACACTCCTGTGTGTCAGTAGCTTGGTATTTGTTGTATGCAACTTTGGAGTCTGAACCTGCTCCCTGGGAGGATTTCAGTGGGATGGATTAGAGTTCAACGTTGCATAGGTATGCTTCTCTTTGACATGTCTCCACAAAATAAATATAATATGTTAGTATAAAACCTCCTGAGGGCCTGATATGAATTCTTCCATTCATCAGTCAAATTGTGTCGCTAGTATGAAGCGTGGCTGACCTAGCCTACTGTCAGGGCCAAATTCAAAGGCAGTATATACAGCAGTGTAATTCAGATGTCTTGGCCTCATTCCTCACCTCTGCTGCAGAGCTCAGCACTGCAGAGCTCACTAGCACCAGCAGGGAGAGGCTTCCCATTTTGGATACAAAGCCATTTTCACTCCCATTAATTCCCTCTACCATGCATTAAGTCTAGACCGAGGAAAAGTTTTGCAGCCATTTGATCAGGTGCTCCCTTGCTGCTCCAAGGCAAATCTTGGGTAGTTCCCAAGAACAATCTGTACTCTGTGACCTTCAACCATACCTGAAGTTTAAGTTGAGAACTTTTGTTGGCTCTGCTGATTTCACTAGCAAAATCCAAGATGAGAAAGGAAATCCTCAAGGTCAGCATGTGTCTCTTTTCACTCAATGACTTCCTTTCCTTCTACCCAACTTCCATCTTTGTCCTTCCCAATTGCTCTAGGGCTTGAGTGCTTCACACTGGTACAGGTTTCTCTTCATCCCTTCCCACAGAGCAAAATGTTATTGCTTTAATTCTACTGGTTGAGTAACTGATCTACAGAGAGATTAAACAACTCCCTGCAAGCCCTGTAATAAGTTAGTAGCAAAGCAGGTCCCAGACTCAGCTCCCATGCTGTCCCTTCCTCCCAGCCTTCTCTATAGACCAGCTGCATACAGCCCTACCAGGCTGCTCCACCACAGCTTCATCTCACTGATATCTCTGCATATGAGGGCATACCCCAATTAGTTTCCTTTTTCTTCTGCCAGCACCAGTGGAAGTCTCTCCATACCATTATAAAGGGAAGGATCCTTTTGAAATGCTTTTTAAAGCTGCCTCAGACAATATGATACAGCCTGGAGATAGGAGAAGGATTCACAGTTTAGTCCCCCACAAGAGCCCAGACACAGAGGCCACTGTGGCACCCTCATGTCACCTTACTGAAAGGACCTCTGTGGTCCTTCTCCCAGCAGAGCAAATGCCAAACAGTAGGAGGCTGGTTGTTTAAGGGTATATTACAGTGTAGGTAACTCCACACTTCTCTCAGCTTAAAAAACCCCATTTTGCCTTCCACTTTTACTTTATCACTGCCTAAACATCACAGATGTTTAAATGACATATGACATTGCACCAAAATTCTGCCAGTGTGACTTTGTTCCTCTCCTTCCACAAACCCTGGCAGACTTTGAAGAACAAGGAACCCAGCTCTGAGAGCTGGGCCTGCTGCAGGCTGTGATATTCATGTGGCATTAGATCATGTTAACGTTAGGTATAATCCAGTACAAATCCTCTTAGTGTCACTGGCACTGTAAGGGCTGTTATAATTGCTCATAGCTTAAAACAATTTTGCAGCTTTTCTTCACCTCCGCGAGTCGGTTCCAATTAGAGGAAGGGAACTTTCCGAACCTGCAGAGTTTCTATTTAGGACACAGCCCTGTCCTGACAACACGCTGTCAGCCCTGCCGAGCAGACAGGAAAATGTCCACTGTATTACAGAGACGTGACAAAAACAGAGGGAGAAGAGGAACATGTGTGCTCCAGTTTCTTTCAAAGTCTCTCAGAAGCACCTCCTTAGGAGTTTTTATTTTGCCTGACATGGCGCTCACGGGGCCGCACAGCCTCCTTCTGCACCTCCTGTTCTTCAAATAATGCTCCTATTTCAGAAAGTTGGAGGAAAGAGAGGGGAGAGAAAGGAGAGCAAATCAAGTGGCAGCAAGGCTATAAAAGTGTCTTTGACTGGAGGGGAGGCAGGGTTTTGAGCAGTGTGAACAAGCCCCATTACCCAGAAGCAAGAGGAGCGTGGTATGGAGGAGACAGAGCCCAGCCACAATGGGCTTGTGCTCCCCCACACAGCTCAGGGTCACCCAAAGGGGAGCCAGGCACCAGGGCTGTGGCCACAAAGGTGATGTTTGTGAGATGTACACACTGATCAGCAAACCCGCCACTACAAGGACAAAGACTTGGCCCCTCTACCCTGTTGGCAGCAATATCCCTCCATCCCACCTCTCCTGTTCCTAGTTCTCACAGCTACATGTGTCCCGTATCCATGGGTGAGCAATGGCAGGAGCATCTGCTCCAGGCTTGCCAGAAATTGGCTGCCTGCACACTGTAAACAAAACAGTGTTTCCTACCAGGCTGTTTAGCTGCCAGGGTCCCTGGTGCCATCAGTGTTTTCCCAGGAGTGAGCAGGTACAAGCACTGGCTTTATGCGAAGGATCAGACAGCTAGAGAGAGCACCTGCCATATCTGGGTCTGCCTCCAGGATAACAAGGGAAACCCTCCATTGCCACATCCTTGTTTTCCAAGGGGCTCATCATAACAGCCTCCCATGCTCTTAAAAGAGTTGGCAGAAGGACTGACCATAAACATGACCCCGTCACTGGCCAAATACACTCTCTGAAAGAGTTCAATCTGAGGCCAGCTTTGCAGTAGAAAGCTTGAAGTACATGGGAGCTGAAGCTTTGTTCCAGGCTGAAGGGGTGGTGTTTGAAATTGATGTGCCTCTTGAAAGCCTGGAAAACAACATTCCAAGATATCAGCTGGTTAAGTTATGCACAAGAGTGGGAACCAATATAGAAAAATCAAACAGGAAAACTCTTTGTCCTCCGATGCTTTCCCCCGCTTCTTACTGTGAGCACCTACTATCTCTCTTTCTCTCTTTCTCTCTCTGCTTTGACTGAAATGGCTGAAAGAGCTCTGCACCAGTTTGGTTTGTTAACCTGGAGAAAGAAGGCTTCTGCCCAGGTGAGCTGATTCAGTTTGGTGAAATGTCCAGTGAGGGGGTGACAGAGGAGCTCATGCACCTGGCAGCAGGGATGGGCAAAGTGAGGAAGCTGAGTGGGAGACAGTAGGGCAAAACTCCCCATCCAGCAGAAACAAGGGCTTAGAGTGGCTCTACCAGAACACATGAGCAGTGAGCTCAAAGTAAATAAATAAATAAATAAAGACTCAGGGGTGTGAGATCCAAGAATAAACCAAAGATTTTTGCTTTCTTTTCTTCCTTCCTCCCTCCCTATCCACCCACCCATAGTAACAGAAACACATAAGAGGAAATGAATTTCAGGAACCAGGTCTGGAGAGGAAGACGCACTCCTTGCTGCCTCCTGTTATGCTTGGCTCGAGTTGGACGGACACACCTGGCCTTCCAAACAGGCACTATTTATACATCTCCTTCCCCACAGTGGTGTGTTCCTCTCCCCACTTCTCCCCCCAGCTTGCCTGTTGGCAGCCTGCCAGGGCAGGGTGGAGGAGACCCCAGTGCTGTGTGGAGCAGGCGGTGGCTGGCCTCAGGGAGGACACTTTCTGCTGCTAACACATGAAGCAGTCAGCCAATCCATCATCTCCCAGCACTGGCTGAGCCTTTCCTTCTCCAGTGCTCCTGGTGCACAAATGTGGCTGCTGCAGCTAAGCTGCACCTTCTTTCCCTCTCTCAGCTGCCCTGGGAGCATCAGAAAGGACCTGATTTGTAGGTGGTTCCTGCTTATTGCAGCTCTCCCAAAGATCTGTTTTCCTTATTTCCCTCATGCTGCAGCTTGTCCCCAGCCCATGGTACCTTTCACCCTCAGGTGACTTACAGCAAAAGTAAACCTTCCTAGAGGAGAGATTGGGATTTGGATACTGCAGATTGGGAGTATCATGATGGGTTCAATGCTGTGCAGCAAAAAAAGAGCAGGTTTCACTCCACGTGAAAAAAAGAGAGGGAGTTAGACCTGGAAATACTAGCTAAATGTGGTCTGTGGGATAGGAGCAGAAGAGAAGCAAGTCAACAGGCATGGTGAGCTTAAACTCTCCTCACAAAAGAAACTGGCCAAGTGGAAATAAAATCTAGTTTACCTATACCACTAAATCTGTTTTCCTGATGCTAACAGAAGCCAGGTTTAGAGGTTTTTCATGGCCAGCTACTGCAGTGGAGACATTCATCAAGAAATAGAACCAGTCCTCCACACTGAGTTTGTGTCCATGCTCGGCTTCCCTAAGACTTCAGAACAAAGTTGGCTAAAGCTGTTTCAGCCTCTGCATTGCAGCTGGTCCAGCATCAGGACCTTGCTGGTAGATCTGCAAATCCTGCTTGATATAGCAACCAGGAAAATTACCATGGGGGAAATTAGAGTGCAAACCTGTCGAGCCAGCAGCTAGTCAGCAGTATGTGCCCATTCCTACCCTACAGTACCTGCAAGGTGACCTCTCCATCAGTGGAGGAGAGCAGCTCAGTTTAATAAACTAAACTGGATGTTTCAATCACCTTGCCTTCCTTAGCAGTGATAGTTAACACTAAAATGAGAATTTAAAGAATAAGCTAGTAGATTAGAATGACCCAGCTCTATAATGTTGAGAAAATCTGCAGTGGAGCTCTGACTTGCTGACATGCAGAGCATCCTCAGCTCCCAGCAGCCTCTCTGGTTGTCTGAAAGCATGCCATGATAGACAACAAATTACTGGCTTCTTTCTGCACATCTCTGGAGATTTTCCAAGAATTCCTGCAGGACTTTGTTGACTTTGCAACAGAAAAGTTCAGTGCTCAGGAAACCAGTGATTCGTTCTGGAAAGAGCTTGCTTCCATGAGATTTGTTAGTAAGGGGGAAGGGAGGCTGAAGATGGCCATGTAGGGAGATAGCTACTTGTGTTTGAAACATGTCTGTTTACATGAGCAGGCAGAGTGCCAAGCAAGGATGTCCTCGTATTCTCCTGCAATTGAATATTTTTCTTGTGAAATGCATCCTTCCCTCCCGGCTCCCAGCAGATCCTCAGCCATTGGGTATGAGACAACATTAGCCCAGAGGATGCTCCCTCCCCTGGTTTCTCACAATCTCAGCTCCATCCTCAGCCCCTTTCAACATATTTTACACAAGGGAAAGTGGCACATTAAAAACAATTTTTTAAGCAGCTCTGTCATTTATACCAAAACAGACATGCTGATAAATGAGGAATGATCCTTTCCCTGTGGTGTCACGGCAGCATGCATTCAAATTCATTTGATAGAAACAAACGTTTCTTAAACTTTTACAAATGGGAGAAAGCTGCCTCTGAAATTATTTCCATTTTCAAGGTCAGTAAGCAAAGAGTCGGTCCATGTTCCTTGGAGACAGCCTCCAATCAGAGAAAACGGTTCCCCTGTCAGCCAGCTGTTATCTGCATAGTCCTTCTCTGCTATTTGATGTGCCACGGGCTCCTTGTCACTTGACTGTGAGATATTTTCATCATTCCTCTAGCTGACACCCTTCGCATTCCCTCTTCCCTGGTGCAGAAATCCCAACATCTAATAGCAGGAAGGGATTAGGATGTATCTAAACCAGCTCAGGCTCTTTCTTGTACTGTTACCACAATGCTATTTTCCCAGAACATATTTCCTATATATCCTACGTCTTTAGCACTTTTTTGCTGCAAGTAAATACTTTGATTGTAATAGCCACTTGAATTTGACCCAGAGGGGAACAATTAGGTTCTTAATGAGCTATGCAGGGCACATTCTCTATTGGCTAAATCTCGAGGTACTTACTCAGGCAAATCACCACAGAGGCTGAGGATGTGTGAAACACTTCCAGATGTGGCCCCTTCAAATTAACTAGAAGACTAAGCATCATTCATTTCGGCACCAAGAAAGGAAAACCATCCTAACTCACTGGCTGATTTGCAGCCTCTGGTCTCTCTTTCCTGACACCTCCTGCCCTAATTGTGAAAGAAAAGTTGAGGAAGCACAGACAGAAATTCTAGCATGATGTCCCCCCAGCTGCCAGCGTCTCCCGCAGCTTAACTCCATGCAGGCTTAAAGGTGATGTGAAGTAGTTTTGACAAGGAAAACTCCTCCCCTTGCATCCCTTGGAAAATCCCAGAGTGAGCAGGGTTCCCACACCAGCCTGTCCTGAGAAGGGTGGCAGAACACCAATTTGGCTGTAAATAAAAAGCTGCATGAGCACCCTGGCTCTGCTGCGGAGAAGTGTGTGTGTACATGTGTTTGTGCAGGTCAGCATGTGGATCCCATGGGAATGAGACTGTAATTTCCGGGGTTGCCAAGCACTGGAACAGGCTGTCCAGGAAAGCACTTGAGCCAACATCCCTGGAGAACTTGGGTCTGTTTTCTCCAGGTAAAGAGAAGGCTGGATTATAGGGTGGCTCTTAAGCTTTCCAGGGTATGGTTACAGCACACATTTTCAGTGTATTAGAGGCAACTCCCTGATGTGCTTGTTTGGCCCTGGGTCCCCTGCCACTTTCCATGTAGTGAGAATCATCTCCAAACCCCCACAACACCACGAAGTGACTCATCAAAGGCATGATATTGCAAGGGGCTCTCTCCCTTGTGTATCTGTCTCAAGAACCAATGGGAAAGGCACCTTCTTATATTTACAGGCTTGGAAACATATGTAAATATGGAAACAGACTAAAATATCTCACTTCTCTTACAGAACTGATTTAATATTGATAGATACCAGGGAGAAAATATTTCCCTTAAGTTAGATCACACAATATTTCTATTAATATCATAACTTATTTCTAAATTATCCATGGCTGAATAACTATAGCTGAATGGCTTGCACATAGAGCAGGAGCAACCTCTCTATATTTCATTATTCTACATGTGATACAAACATGACAGATGTACTGTAATACAGAACAAATCCATTTAACACCATGTATAGCCTCTGCCTGATTGTCACATATAGCAAAGAGTGATGCTCATAGCTAACACAAGTAGAAGTGTCATGGGAGAGAACAGTGTGAATAAAGAGGACAAATGTAATATGGCCATGGGACATTCAATACAATTGTCATGCCAGGTGCTCCCAACTGTGACAGCCACAGCTGATCGAGCCTCAGCTTTCCTTGAAGCCTCATTGGCTGCTTAAAGCAACCTCAGCACTGGGACTGTCTAAGGAATGCACAGGAAACTAGAAATTAATATATTGTAATGCAGCTAGAGACACAAGCATTACTGTAGTAGCAGTGATCTTAATAATCCTAATACTGTCCCAAAGAGAAAAAGGAGAGAGAAAGCTCTCTCCTGACTGTTTCTTTTGGTGAACAGAAAACAATGGCTGGTCTGAAAAGTGATGATGAGACTGGTTCCTCTAACTTTTTCTTGTATGTTGCAACTTCCAAAGAGTGGCTGCTAAGTCAGCCTGTGCTTTGCAATTTGTTGGATGAAAACAGCAACTGTTTCCTCATGTACTTACTGTCCTCTGTTATTTGACCAGTTCAACCAAATCCTGCATTACTGAAAATTCAGGTGAGTTCTGGTCAAATAATGAAAACAAATGAGTATATAAATACTATTATGAGTAAAGGAGCTAAATTTATCTCTCTTGGACTTCTAGCAAGTCACATTTATTACTGGTTTTGAATACTCAGAAACCTGTTAGCATTGATGGGAATGCTCGAAAACCCTGATCACCTTGCTGATTTTTGTAGGATTGCCAGTCATGTTTGGTGAAAAACCACATTTGTGAAAATGCTCAGTCAACCATCCAGTACCAGAAACAGGACTTGTATGCTCACTTGTGGGCTAAGAGGGCCATACTTTAACTCAGCTGTTGAAGGCTTGGTGCAAGTGATGAGAGCTTGATTCCTATCCTCATGGGCAGTAATAATCTTGTCTTTCCTTGTTTTAGTGCCACATCAGTTGATTGATGTAATACCAACGTAATCAATGACAATTCAAACAGGTGGAAGAATTATTCCAGAGTCTCCCACGACTGAAATCATGACTGGCTCATGAATGTTTTGTGTTTCAAAATGGAAAAATCCACTCTCAGCCTTAACAAAAAAACCTAGCATTGCTAGAATTTAAAATGAGTTCCTTCTCTTCAGACCCCAGCAATAAATAAGCCCCCTTCTCCCACCTCACAAAGACATATCTTTCTCCATCATTCTTGATTTTAAAGAGTTTGACTCCTGAGTTAATGTGACTTCAGGATAAAGATGGAGAATATTTAGCTATTCTTGTTTTTCTCTTGAAAAATTTTCTGTGGGTCATTGCAGCTTTAATTCAGAATTGTATTGACTGATTTCTTTCTGCATCCTAAGGAGTTGCTAAGCAACATGGATTCTCTCTCTCCATGCATTTGTCAAGACAGAGAAAAGTGGGAAGAAATAGGAAAAGATTCACCTCTTCTAATATATCTATCAAGCCAGAGAGTATCACTTATTTCAGTATCACCCAGAATTATATTATCGATATATTATTCAATTCCTCAATGCTGTAGCTGGTTCTAGATTCTCAGTTCAAAACCAATGAAGGTCTGATTTTTGTTCTCATTGATAAGACGCTGTTGAATGATGACTTTCACCCATGAGAGCATCCTTAGCCTATGGCTCATAAGTCTGCTCATAAATTAGAAATAGGCAGTGGTCAATCATGCCAAATTCTTAGGTTGTTCTTCTCATGGGAAGCAAAGTGTAGGGAAATGAAGTATTGGCTGTACTCAGCCTGAAGTTCTCTGAGGTCTTCAGAAAAGGCAAGTCATTCCAGGCAGTCAGCACAGCCTGAATGCTACAGTTTGGCCCTTACAGATTCTTGTCTATACAGATTCACGAGCACTTATGGCTCGTGAGCCAATGTAATAGCATGATCAGTCAGAGAGGGTACAGAAATGTTGTGATGGTCACCATGCACTGTACCCTACATATTCAACAAAGGCCATGGTTCCATGGCCATGCTGCTTGAAAAGGCAACCAGAAGCCTTCATGTGGTCACCAAACACACTGAAAAAAACCATCATCTATTCCATTTTGACATCTCCAAGACAGTGGTCACCAAATTTTATGGATTTTCTTATTTTCATTGCTCTTAGGCAAAATGATTCTTTGCTGAGTGGTTCTTCACTGCACTGCATGTTTTGTGTCTACCTGACCTACGAAAGGAGAGCTGGTATTTGTCACACAGTTCTCTTGCTCTTTCAGAGTTACACTGCAAACAGATCTGTACAAGCAATAAAGATATACTTTTCTTGTGGTTGCTGAAAAATTCAGACATAACTTGGAATACAGAGAAGTGAAGCCAAATTTTGCAATACATTGCACTAAGGAAAACTAGGAAAAAAATCTATTGACCTTAATGTCTTGATGCTATGTATAGTCAATGGAGCCATTCCTTATTCACTGAGAACAGAATTTGTGCCTCTTTGCTGCACTTGAAAGCCAGATTTTTTTTCCTCAGAAACATCTATTTGCAACTTCAGTTGACAACACATATCTGAGGGCTCTCAAAGTGGGCAGCAGATAAGTGTTATTGACTTTACCCCTGTTGTTTGTTATATAGTAAGCTCTGATTCTCCCAAATAGCCTTTTGAAGGGCAAGACCAGAAAATCCGTTTGCTTATTCTGAATTTAAGACCACAGTAATGTTTGGAATACTGTAACAAAAAGTTGTAAAAATCTGCTTGTATTTCAGAAACGTTGTCTAATGGTAGACGTGGCTCACTCTGCTTTGTGGAAACCTTTAACCACAAGATTTGGAGTATGGCTTCAGAAATGCATTTATATTGTTAAATTGGTTCATTTTTGAATGTATCTACATCTCTTAATGTCCGTCTCCTGTCACTATTCTCACATATATTGTCAGTCACAGGGGTAAAAAAACATTTAGTGATATACTGTGGGTTTTAATTATATACTGTGAGATAATGGTGTATACAGATATATAATGACAAATGTGTACATCAAGTCCCTAACTATAGAAAATAACCCAAAGCAAGTCAAGAGAAGGAAGAATTACATTTGACCCCATGTGCAGATTCAAAAGACCTTGAAGTGCATCCACTAGCCCACCCCATGGCATGATGGATGAGACAGAGATCCATGTTTCTGTGGTCAGCTCAGTGAGGATTTCCAAATTCCCTGAACTTTTCAGGGTGCAGAAAACCCCACCAAATTTGTCAATCTCAGTTGAAGGACTGTAGACAGATCGAGTGGGTCTGTAGTACAAATGCAATCACTGCACACTGGGAAATTCCTGTCAATCAATAAATAATGAAACTTTTCAGGTCTGAAAATCTGAATACAATTTCTACAATCTCAGTCCCCATTCTTATCTTGAAAAATCAATATGATATGCAACTCCAAACCCTGCTGAATACACAATTCAATTTACAGGTCTGGTGCAAATTTCTGTGCTTATGAACCACTCTATTCTCAATAGGTTTGAATACTCATATGAACAAGCCCTGCAAAAGTGATTTTGGGATCAGGCTCTGTTTATTAAAAATTATGAGCTCTCGTTTTTTCCTTATTTTTTCAATTGTACTGTTTTGGGCTGTAGTGTGCTGGTAATGTGTCTGAGTCACAGTCTCTGTGTATGTATGTGTATTTATATATAGCTCACTGTATTTATAGCTGTGAATCTTGAGTCTGGTACAGCAACGCCGTGAACAAAGCAAATTGGAAAAGCACTTTTCTTAAGCAATAAGAAGACATGCTATCAGTGCCTTTCTGCACAATTACTGCCTGCCCCAGGCACTGCTCTAAGGCACAGAGTCAAAGGTTGGCTTTCTCAACCACTCAATAAATACTTTAAATCTCATTCTTATTACTACTTTGACATGAAAAAGGGAGGGGAGTGGGTAGAATTAATAGGTATGCATTCATTAGAAGTTGTCACTGAAGTTCTTTACCTGCTCAGATCATCCTGCATTTGAGAATCTCAGAGATCTTTACAAATGCTATTGAACCATGTCTCACCACACCCATGAGACTTATAAACCTGATCTTGAAGCCACTTGCCTTTCCTTGAATGTGCCTGGACTTTGGCTCACTCACTCATTTTTAAAAGCATCTGCATTTTTACAGACAAAAAAAAATTAGTAGGGAGGTTAATTGACTTTGCCAGGTTCACACATCAAATTATAGCAGCTGAGAAGTGTTGTCTCCTGACTTCTGGTCTGGGCTTCATGGCTGGGTTGATACTTGCCACCTCTCCTAGGAAAACAGACTAGGAAAATAATCCAGTTCAAAACTCACACTAAAAGTCCCTCTTCCCAAAAAAAAAATTCTTTGAGCCCCCCTGTCTGCTAATGTATTTGAAGAGAAGGGAATTTTCTGTACTGCAGTTTAAACATATTAGTGGAGATATCTGTCAGCACTCCCTATTTCCTGAGACACAAGTCACTCTTATGAGGAGCTGCTGCCAGCCAGTAAGAACAATGTTCAGTCATTCTGTGTCAAATGTGAAAGCTGAAGTAATTTTACCAATACTTAAACAAAAGAAGTAATTTTACCAATACTTAAACAAAATAAGTAATTTTACCAATACTTAAAAACAAACAAAAGCAGACAAATTTGGTAGACACAGGATGGAAGATTTCAGCTTCAAATGATGTGAAAGAAATGGGTGAAACTGTTACCTTTGACAACAAAATAGGGAAAGAGAAACTGCTTTGCAACATTATTGGTAATATCTGATAGTGTTTGCATACTAGGAACAGCACACCATAATGAAAAAAATATTCATTAAAACATTTAATATTCACAATGTCTTTGCACATCATGTTTACTGTCTTGTTTTTCCCTTTCTCCATAAAATCCAGAACATACAACAATCCAATGATCATATCTCATTCCCTATGGATGCAGACCTAAACCCCAACTTCATATTTTCCCCCAAGCAGAACCACTCTGCATAAAGTTTCCTGGAGCACGGCTATGTCCCAGGCAAGTGCTTTGAGTACACTATGGTTTTGCATCAGAGGTAGAATGAGTGCCTGGTATTTAACATTTGCTTCTTTTTCTGCTTCCCAGTGACCAAAATGCCCTCTGATAGTTCTCTGAAAACTCAAAGAGAACTTTCTATCCCGAAAATAAATAGATTGGTGGGTTTAAAAAAAAAAAATCTATTTCATTTTGATACTTCAGAATGCTAAGCCAAATTTCTCAGTATAAAACCTTCTATGGAGCTACTGCCATAATAGACTCAGAATGAACATATCTCCCAATTCAGTTCACTATAATTCTTCCCTTTTAAACCTTTCAAAATCACAGATGTGTGTGTAGCTGATGAATGTGTACTTTTTGCTTTTTGCAGAGGAGCTTGCAGCATTTTTAGGATGAAATGCCCTTCACTGTCACAGAGTAAGGAGCTTTCCTGCATAGAATATGTCCCCTAAGCTGAGTTATAGCCAAATCCAGAGGTAGGAGCCCCAAAGCAGCCCCTTTTCTGGACAGCAGAGTCTCCACCAGCAGTTGGCACGTAGTGGTGTGACTCCATGGCCTTCTGTGCTGCTGGCACAGGGGCAGGGTTTGCCTCTGGGTCATCGACTTGCTGTGACACTCCTCACGGTCTCTGCACCAGGCTGTCATTCCACCAGCTCCTCTGAGCAATGCCACTATGAGAATGTTGTTATGAAGGTCCTCCACAGGGTACAATAGCTACCTTAGACCCATATTTTGGTAATATGAATCTCATGATTTACATAATTGATTTACATGATTTACATAAGACTGTTTTAAATGCACCAGGATATACATGCATGCGTGTATTCTTCCATGCATATGTGTGTCTGAAGGTCCAACATCTGCACTCAAAAGGATAACTATTTTGGGGTGCACTCTGAGCTGAAATGC
This sequence comes from Parus major, assembly GCF_001522545.3. Taxonomy (NCBI): domain Eukaryota; kingdom Metazoa; phylum Chordata; class Aves; order Passeriformes; family Paridae; genus Parus; species Parus major. The sequence continues at coordinate 44,638,987 of NC_031769.1, read as the reverse complement.
ATTAACCATGTGTCTCTACTGTCCTGTATGTGTGCCTGCAGCTGTGTGCAAGAGTTGCTTTGAATGCTCTGGTATGTCTAGTGTTTGACCACTGTGAGGCTGGATCCAAAGTCCTTTGAAGTCAGTGGGAATATTTTCATGGAAGCTGCTGGTCTTTGGGTTTGCTTGATGTTTGCTATGCAATCAGAACTGATGTGGAGAAGGGGAGGGCCACACCGGGGTGGATGTCACCTCAAACCACGGCCAATACAACAAGGAGGCTGAAGGAATGACTGCCATGGAAATTTCCCAAGAGTCAGAGTGGGTTTTTTCCAAAGCCTTTGTCTCAGGACTCTACTGTAAAAAAAAAAAAAAAAAAAAAAAAGACAAAATAGTTCCTGCATTTGTGAAGAAGGAAAAGCTGAGGAAAGAAATACTGGCTCCTCTTCATCTCTCTCTGTGGTGGAAATAACCTCTGATTTTGCTCTGTGACCTTCCCATGAACTTCCTTTTAAATCATAATTCACCTGATATCTACAGTGACTCTTGCCTTCCACCTCCGGCCTCTCAGGAGGGGAGAGATGTCAGATTTTTCCTCTCTCTTGGTCTATAGAGATGAACCAATCTTTTTATGGACTGTGGGACTTCCTCACCCAAAACTTCTGTGCAGCTGGAGCATCTGGTGAAAAGAGTGGGAGAAGACATCTGGTGGACAGTCCCCCTGCAAGCTGAGCCACCTCCCCAGAGCTCCTCCTTTCTGGGGAGAGCAGGAAAACACTGGCAAAAATCAGTGCAGGTGGTCCTTGGTTCTGTCAATATACAATCTACAGTTCTTCTGTCAGCACTGGAGAACAGAGCCTGCAAACTGAAAAAGCACATCATTATCACAGGTATTTTTTGTTTAAATTACTGCCTTTTTGTCTGGCCAGAGAGCAGCTAGTGCCCACTGGCAGTGGAAGAGACAGAGAAGAAAGCATTTCCCCTCTGACTATGGGAATTTCCCTTTGTTATTATCCAAAATCGTTGTAATAAATTGGAAGGTGGAGGGAGGTGGATTCTCATCTCGTGCAAAGCCGCCTCGTCCTTTGGCTTCACTGAAGTGGCAAAGGCTCACATCCGCCGAGGGTGCTGATTGAGCTTGGCTGATCTCATGGCCAGGGCGGATCCCCTGGCACAGCGGGTGGAAGAGCCTCTTTTAATGGCTCTTGTGGGTGAGCTGCCATGCCTCCCCATCTGGGCACAAGCTACAGATGGGAATGTCCCTTCCCCTCTGACATCAGGAAACCAGACGAGGATTACGTGCAGCAAAACCTTGCTCTGCAAATGCGTCTCTTGGCTTATTACACTGATGAGCTGCACCTGTGATTTGGTGCAAACCTACACTGTTTGCTCTCAGATTGCCTTGAAGTGCTTCAGGCTCTTCTAATTAACAACAGCAGCAACAAAATGTTGTCAATATTGGTGGCACTCAGCTGCCATTCTGATGCCAGTTGCTGTGTGGGGATCCCAGTTAGAACACGGTATTCTGGGCACCTCAGCTTCCCTGAGAAAGTGGTTGGTATATCACGAGAGATGATATGTCACAATATTGTGATAGGTGACAATAACAGCCATACTGCCTACTGTCAGTGTGGATGCAATGGACAGAAATGATGAGGATAAGCTGCGTCCTTAGGAGAAGTTTGAGCATGAGGAATGTAGCCTGGGTAGGTCTTTAGTTACGTGCATAAGCTAAGGTCACAGTAGAAGAGTGAAATGTTTCAGAATGTAAGAAAATAAACCTGATAGGAGACTTCGCTCAGCTGCTTCCTTGGCAGCTTTAGGAGCTGGAGAATTTCCATCTGCCCCTGTCTGCCCTCACAGGATGCAAGGGGTCTTACAATATAAACAAGTACAGATTGATCAACATAGTCCTCTGTATTTTCACTCTGTACAGCCTTGTTATCTTTTAACCCTGCTATATTTCTGATTTAACAATGGATCCAGAGAATTACTTTTGTAGCTCACAACACCTCCTTGCCCTGGCTTTCAGTTTGCCCCAGTAGCTCCACCAAGCATTGCGAAGAAAAAGGTGACCTGTGCAGCAGTGAGGGTCCCAGGAGGCCACATACTCCCTGGACCTGCAGCACCTGCTCCTGTGGTCAGCCCTCACTCACTCTGGGAGCATCACCAGCCTTGGTGTGCTCACTCCCATAACTAATTGCAGTTCACTCCATAAAGGTTTTGCCTTGTCACCAAATTTACTCCAATTCTGGAGGGCCAATGACCTTTTTGTTTTGTGGGTGGCTTCTGTAATGCCTTGTACTGGCTGCAGAGACTCTGGCTATTAGGAGCTGGCCCTAACTGGTTTGTAATGGTTGGGTGGAAGAGACAGAATGAACTAACTCACTCCCAGAGTGCACTTAGTGCATCACACCACATTATCTCCCATTTTCAGCCATTTGTTGTTGAAACCTTTTCTCAGGTAGTTCATTAAATATTAATGTGAAAGGCCCCAGAAATCTCTCTTATTCTCCTTTGTTGAAAGAAATAAAATAAAATTATTAAAGTGTTTCTCTTCAACCAGTGCTTTCTTTTGTAAGAGAAATATTTTATCTAGCCACTGAGACAATAATTTCTCTTTTCAAAAACAGGAAGAAAAGTATAAACAATGTGCAGCCAGAACAAATAATAGAGGGTGTTTGTCAACTGCATTCCCAAATGCACACACAGTGTCTGTGAACAAAACTGCTACAGCTCCTGATTCCTGACATTCAGGACTGTCATACCATTTATTTTGGGATTAAGATTTATGAAAGATTAGTGATGATAAAAACCTACTGCCAGTCCCAAGCAGTCTCAGGATCTCCTGCAATTTGGAAACTGTCCCCAGTGTTTATTATAGAACAGAAGCCAGAGTACGTGGGGAAGAAAACCCTCTTTTCTATCCTTGCAGATCTTTGTCACACTTCCCACTGTTAGGACTGGAACTTCTGCACTTGCAGTGCAGTGCAGAGTCTGCAGTGGAAAAAGACAGAAGGATTTCCCTGAAGAAAAGCACTTCAGGACTCTGGTGCACAGATCCTGATGCAGGGGTGTGGGATGTCTCAGCCCCCGGCTGTCCCCAGCCCTCTGCAAGGAGGTACTGGCCCCACAACAGCACCTGCACATCAGCCCCTGTGCCTGCATTGCAGCCACCAGGCTCAGCCCCAGCATGTAAGGGCAAGCTCCTGAGGAGGCTGAGTTTGTGAGCTGAGTGAGTGAGAGCAGCAGTGGGACTGGTGTTAACTGTGTCAGGGCAGTGATACTGGCAGAAGGGCAAGCACAGGAGGCAGGGCTGCAGATACTGCTGTCCAAACAGTCTCATCACTGCGTGCCAGTCCAGACCCTCCTGCACTCTTCCTTCTGCTGAATTTGGCTGTAGAACAAGTTTACTATTCAGATAGGGCTGCTTACATTTTCTGGGGCATGGCTCACTCTTAGATCTATGGAAAGGGCCGAATGCAGGAGGACAGGCTGGTGTGAAAAGCCAGCGATGTATAAATCAGGTGCTTGCTGCCCAGTCCCACCAATGGTGCATTTTGTAGCCTGCAAGGACCCTTTTTGTCCATATGGAACTGCTTTAAGTGATGTGCCCTCTCTGGCCCTTCCTTGTGCCCTGTACATGAGGTTTGCATCATATTTGTAGTAACATTGGCTTGAATCCTACTAAGCTGTAAGGGGGCTTGGCATCATAAGAGCATCCCAGTAGTGCTGGCATTGGTTAGACCCATCCATAAAAGAAAATCACATCTCCACATAAAATGGAAAACACAAGTTCAAAACAGTGTGATAATTTGGACTAAGAACATGTTCTCATCTCTTCAGTGGGTAATTTTCTCCTTTGTTTCTGTTTACCTGTCCCAGGTATGCCCAGGCTGTCCCAGCAAACCCTGGTCCCACTGAGAAGGAACAGCCTGTGTCCTGCAGAGCACTTCAGTGCCTGCTGCCACCACACAACACACAGCTTGTCACCCAGGGTGTATCTGACCTGCCACTGAGTGGGGGCATTGGTGCTGCATTAGGGACATCTCTTATGGAATTTCCTGTCAGGCATTGCCATTACCTCCTGGGAAGGAGATGGAGGGCTGACCATCAAAGGCACACAAGGCTATTCCGTGGTCATAGCTCGGGGGAAAAATTGAGGCAGTTAATGTGAGATGAAGAGGCTTTGGTTTGGTTTAAATGACAGAGAAGGAAAGAAGAGGATATTTGGAAGTAACTAAGCATTTAAAAAAAAGAAAAAGTGAGGAAAAAGCCCTCATCAGATTATTGTTTAAAGGTAAAGTGATCCTGGAGGCATGAAAACTATGAAAAGGTGAGGGAGCACTCCTCCCACGCTCACTGGAAAATTGATCCCTGTTCTCAGCTATCAATTATGTATCCATAAGAAATATTGACTCATGCTCTACCACAGGACTTACATAAGTGTTCCAAACACATCTGTTTGCAGACGTTATGATCTGTGTCTTTGACTCTCTGCACCAGTCTCATTACAAATAATGAGCCAATAAATACTCTCGGAAAAGTTTTTACTATGTTTCAGTTGACATTTGGGAGCTTCAAAGAATCACATAGGGCTGACTTCAATCTATATGCACTGTTCTTCATTGATTAGGTGAGCTCATTGATTTTGAGCAAGATCAAAGGTAGAAGACAACTACTGGAGAGGTTAAATATGGAGAAGACCTACTAAACCCATTTGCCGGTTGCTTGCTGTACCAGGAGCTGCTTTTCCTGTACAGCAAACAAAAAATATCATTTCCATTTTTATGGGATTCCAGAAATGGTCTGAACATGTAATGACAGGGTTTCTTCCTCCAGCCCTGGCTGCTCCCAGTCTTACAAATTTTCTTTTGCAGATTGTTCTGCGACTGGCCACAGTAATAGGTTACTTCACTCATGTGATGCCCCCATCTCTGGTCCTGCTTCTCTCTTGATTTGGGCTGCCCATCTGAGCATCATTTTACTCATCCCCTATTGAAGAGGAGCCCTTAGCTTACAGGAAACAGGGATGATCACAGGGAAATAAAAGCAGTCCTATTGGACTAAACCAGAAGGGTCTTATGAGAGTGTTCCTAACAATGGCCAGCACCAGATGAATTGAAGAAGCACATAGAAGGGGTAAATAAAAAAGTAAGAGCCTTTCCTGATGGCATCTGGCAGTCTGTAGACATCTCCTGACCTGGTTCTCATGTCTGGAACTTTGAATATGAAAGCCTTTGATGGACCTCTTACCCGTGAGTCTGTCTGCTTTCTGAAATAATTTGTACTAATTGTTCAGCCCAAATAGGTGAGATGCATTTTGCCTTTACATTGCACTCCAGGCTCCTTTCCAGTCTGTGGCCACTCAGTATCCAATATTTTTTGAACACCATTGCTGAGTGGGTTTTTTCAGCTAACATCTGCATTTGCGGCTATTTTCTTCAGCTCTATTAACTAGCATTTTTTGAAATGAACATCCTTAATTGGATCAATTTGAAAGGATATTAATCTTCTGTCCATTTATTCAATCTCCCAGTCTCCCCACTGGGGTTCACAACCCCTCTGAATCTGAGTGCTGTCAAGGAATACAAATAATATAGAGTATATGATCTCAGATCATTAGTGAGAATGTTAAATAAGATTGGGTCTAATACTGATCTCTAGAGCACCTAACTTTCCAGCTATTCCCCACCTAACCATGCTGATGACTAATGATGCCTTCTACAGCTAGGCAAATGAGGTTTTGGCTTACTGCCAATCCCAAAAAATCAGGAGAAAGCAAGAGACGAGCTAGTTTCAGTCATGCTGAAAAGGAAAAAAAAAAAATCAACCCTTTCTGGTGAGTCAAAAAAACACCTATATTCAGTTTGGATCAGATGGGGCTTTTTCTTACTTGATTGACATTGTGGTTTCACTTTTGTTTAAAACATTGTCAAGTGTTTTAAAACTTGCTTAGCTGCGCATTAAGGGGAAGATTCTAATTAAAAAATAGTTTTTGGATTGTTGGATTTTTTAAACGTGGTTACTTCTGCAAGACCAAACCATTTAGGACATCTCAGTAAGTACAACCTGTAACTTTGTAACTGAGAAATCTAAATTTTTCATCCTGTCTAATCATGATCCTGATAGACAAAGAAAATTTTAGTTTTAAAATGTCATCCATTTCTGATCATCTTACACCGGATTTTCATTTATTTTCTGTTTTAATGTTTGTGGCACATAAGTGTCACAGCTAACTACAGTGGTTTTTTTGTGAAGTAGTATTGCTTGCTGTTATAATTAATAGCATTTACTGTAAAATAGACATTTAGAAATATCTGAGACCTATCTGTGGACCCAGGGCTGGCTCTGGGATCAGAAGAAGCACAGGAGAGAGGGCAGATGCTTCCACCAAGAGAGTGAGGCTGGACACAGGATACAGCAGGCTGCAGCACACAAAAAGTTGAGCACTGGGATAGCAGCAGTTTGGCACTTTTTACTACCTTATAGCTTATTTCCATTGGATATAGTTACCAGGGACAAAGTAGTTGAAAAAAGTAAAGAATCTGTGCCAAGGCAGAGGCTGCTAAGAGATTCTGGTATAAACTGATGATGACCTCAAAAACCTTGGGGTAGTCTGAGTCTCTGCTCATTTTTGTCTTCATGTCTAATGACACAAACAAATATGCTATAGTACTGCTGTTTTTGTATAAATATGTACTACGTATTTTGTATGAATCATGTAATTAAAATTTCAAAAAATATAAAGCTGATAACATTTATTCACTTCCTGCCCATTCTGTGAATTGATTTTGACTGTATCTTTAGGCCAATGTCCTCTTCCGTCCTGGTGTTAGACAGCTTTATTTTAGCTCTGAGCTTTTGGCCCCTTGGTCCCTGTTCTTAGTGAGAGCCTGAGGATCAGAGCTAAATGAGCTTTCCTCAGCGTGGGAGTTGGCTGTGGGATAGAGAAATCAGCACAGCAGCACTGTGCTCCTCGTTATCCAGCACTGCCAAGCTGCTCCAGGCTGCTCTCTCCCTCTGGGGCAGAAAGTGGCCCTGAGCCCCTCCAAAATGAGATGTGCCTGAGCTGCCACCTCCTCTCACCCTCCTCGTCCTGCTGAAGTGCCCTTTCTGCCAGCAGTGCAGGACAGCCCTCCTGCACAGGTAGGGCAGCTTACAGACCTGCAGTCTCAGAGCAAACAAAATCTAGGACACCTGTGTCTTTGTGTAAACTCATTCCTCCCTCAGCGGATGTGAGAGAACCTAGACTTCCCAATTACTCATCCCTTCACATTATCCCTGCCCTCTCTGTAAAGTTTCCTCCTTGTTTTTCTCTGATGCCCCAGTTAGGAGGTAATGGGGTATAAAGCTTCAGGCAGAAAAAAAAGGAGAAAGGATGCTGGAGCACCAAATGTCCCAAATGGCAGACCAGAGCCTGCTGATTATATCCAGCCTGAGAGTCCTCAGTACGTGCTGTGGAGGAAGGGGAGAAGGGAGATGCTTATTAGACCGAATGGGAGCTCTGTGCACGGAAGAGGAGCGCTCTGCGGCCCTGAGGATGTAAGGAAGATTTGCTAACTTTGCTTTATAGTATTCATGCAGATAAGGAAGACTCTCGGTCTCCAATCATAAATCGGTATTATACAGTATACTCCCAAAGGCCATAATTACTTCCAGAAGCAGAAATTTGAATGACCCAGATAATTAGTTCAGTGCAGCTGGTCCAAAAATTATTTACATAAAAGCCAGTTTTACTTGAGGGGGAAGAAAAACAACCTTGCTACCAAAAGCAAATGACCCAGTTAGCTTCGTGCAATGAGTCTGAGGAGACAGAGCATGAGTGGCAACACAGTGGTCTGTGCCATCACTTCTTCCCTCTTGTTTTCAGAGGACAAACACTGACACAACGAGCCTCCCTACAGACAAACATGAAGGAAGGCAGTGAAGAAACAGGGAAACTGCATGAGTTTGACCTTATGCTTTCTGTGAGAGTCAGTCTCGGGGAGATGTGAAAGTCCATGGCATCCAGGGGAAACCATTTCACTTGCAAGATGCAGGCACCTGGGGCACAAGAGGCAAGGAGCAGCACAGCTCTGCTCCAGGCGCTGGGGCAGCTGGCATCAGTCCTTCCATGCAGGGTACTGATGCAACTGGAAACTAATCACTGCAGTTATCTGGATTAATTTTTAACCAAAACCAGTTCCTCTCTCCAGCTTAGCACATAGCTGGGCAGCAGCAGGGGTGTCCAGGAAGAGAATGCCCAGCAGCAATGAGATTGACTTCTCCAGGGGGCCAACTGATATTTCAGAGGTTTCCCTCTAAACTGCTAGGTTAAAAAGCAAAGGAAGGGTATGCTTTTAGAAAGGGCTTCATTTTAAAAGCATTTGAGTGATTCAACCCCTTGCTGGTGACTGTGAGCATTTTTAGCATGCACTGATGGGCACACAAACCACTGCTGGGTTAACCACTGCTGTTTATTTACAGTTGTGTCCCGTGTGGAGAATTCTGAGTCCCAGCTCTGCAGTGCTCTGACCCCATTCCCAGGGCTAGATCCTCTGTCCCTGCCAGCACTTTCACCCTGCAGGCAGTGAGGATGGTGGCTAACCCCTTCACAGCTGTCCTGTTGCCACATTGTGGGGGTCACACATCCCCACAAGCACTTTGGAGATGAGCTGGTTCTGCCTCTCACTGACTGGGACATCCTTTCCCCTGCTCAGCAGTGAATCAACATGTGCTGCTGCAAGCATAGCAGGACACAGAAGTGCAGGTAAGTGTGAAGAAGGAAACCTGAGCTGTAAATCCTCATTTACTCTGTCCCTGCATTTTTGCCATCTTTTCAATCAGGCTGTGGCTGGCCACCACAGAATCTGACAGCTGCTCTGCAACAAAAATATGCCAGGAAAGGTATCTGTTGTCCCCAGTGTGACACAGGCAATGCACTGGCATCAGCACTTCTTAGCACTCTCTCAACTCCTAAGTGGTTTTGTGCTGGTTGCTCTCAGAAGGTTTGCTCACCCTCAGAACAGAGCTGTTATCCCCCAAAAGGAACTAGAAGACAAACAAAATCTGTGAGAAACAGAATGGGATGACAATGATCTTTTGTATTCAAGAGAGAGCACAAACTGGTTACTTAAAAAAAACAACAAACCAGCAAGCTAAATCATTCTCCTAAAACGTAGAATGTACAAATAATAACAGCAAATAGTGCATCTCACCAGCACCCCATTTCTGTTTGGTATTGCCATGGATAGTGCTTGTTACTTAACAGCACAGTAAATAACCTCATAACATCCTCATAACACCACTGGATCCAATTCACCTTCCACTTACACAGCTTTTATGCTAGTATGTGCCCATTGCCTTAATGGGGTTAATCTTGATTTACAGTGTAAATTGAAAGGTGAATTAGAGACCACAGAAGGCAAGCTGGAGAGGATATGATTTGCTGCAGGCTTCATCCTGATTGCAGTAACGCTTACCCGGGGTGGCAGGATATCTCTACCAAGCTTAAGAGCTTCACCATTGCCAGGGTAGAGGCAACAGAAATTCAGGCCCTGCGTTTCCTTGTTTACAATGAATATGCACATCTTGCACAGCACAGTGTGCCAGCAGCCTCCTTTCTCCTTCCCTCTCTCCATTTGTCTCAGGAACAGTGAGAGCATTCCTCTTACATAGTCTGAACCCCTGGGGGTCTTTCATTCTGCCCCTTGCCTAAAGGCAGTGCACGTAAAGTTCTGGAGAAACATATTGCAGCACAGAATCCTGTGAGGTGGACATGAGCTGACCTTTTGAGGTGAGCATTCAGAAAAGAGTTTGCTTGAAGGTTGGTGTATAGCCTGGTGCATTCCTTTTCACCTGTGTTGCAAAGTCCAAGAGAAGTCAGCCTCACCCATCAAGCTGGAGCTTGCTCTGGTTCATGGCTCTCATGCTCCTGACTCCAAAAGGCTGAGCTCAGGCCACCAGCATGGGCACCCTGCACCTCATGTAAAGGCTTGGGATCAGCAGATGGCAGATTGTGGAGGAAAAATATTAGTGAACAGAAGGTAGGGTAGCTTCTGGCAGTATCCGGGAGTGGATGAGGAAGGGATCCTCAAAATTAATTGGGTGAGTGTCATTCTCCCCAAGCCATCCCGATTTTCCACTTGCTGTTTGGGAGTCTGTTTGTGGAGATCTGCTGGGGTGTGTGTATTTGCATCTGGCTCTCTCTTTCAACACCTGAGAAACAAGCAGCTCTTCAGATGCTATCAGGCAACAGCAGCTGAGCTCAGCAGAAGCACAGCTCTCCCCAGCTGCAGCAGAGCTGGTCCCCCAGGACACCTCTCCAGGAGAAGCAGCACAGTTTGGTCTTTGGGAAGCAGCACTGTTGGTAAATACACCCTTGTTTACATTTCTGATACATGAGGGGAACGTTTCCTCTCCTGGCTCCTCCTTGCCCCATGCAGCAGGGCATGCCTGCCGCAGAAGAGGGCACATGGGACAGGATGCAGGATGTGTTCCTGTACCACAGTCCCAGCCTTTCCACCGCACCCTTACCCCATGCCAGAGCTGCTGATGGAAAATGCTTCTCCCAGTGGGCTAAGCTGGCTCCCAGTCAGGGCAGCAATTCCACTGCTGTAACAGGTATTCCCAAAATGAATTGGTCAGTCCAAATTGCACACTAAGCAAGGCCTGAAAGCTAGGGCAGGTTTGGTGACTGCTGCGTGCCAGGGCACCCACTGTGGGCTGGTGAGTGCAAGGGGCACCCAGATGGGTGTGAGGAGCAGATCTGGACCCTGCATTCACTCTGATTGCAGAGATAGAGAGCTCTGGGTGTTATGGAGCATCTGCTTCCCTGATAAAACTCCTCCTGTCATGCAGCAGAAATAAATTTGCCCCTCTGGGCCAGCTGCTCCCCAGCGTGGGAAGTTCAGGAACCTCCCTGAGGTACAAACAGACATTTCCAGCCGCAACAAAATATACATAAACATTTTAAAAGATCACTTTAAAATTCCAGCTCTCCCCCTCAGCTGCTTGCCACCATCTGATTTCTAAATGAGCAGGATTTCTCCTGTGTTCAGCTTCATACATATATATACACACACACATAAGCATGCCCACCTCGTACACAAAGTACTCCCCATCTTCAAGTCAGTCTCAGCTGAGTACAGAATTAGATCCTGTCTCCACTTCATGAACTTGCCCTTTCTGTTAGTTTGTATAAAGCCATTTCAACCCTGAAGGAGCTGGCATCTCACATTCCTGCCTTCTGAATGTAGAGAGCAGAGGAGTGAGGAACAAAATAGTGGGGGTGAGAGGGGATGTTCTGATTCTGCTCAGTAACATGAAACATCATGGAGTTAAATACCAACAAAATATTCAGTGTTAATGTTTAATATTACTGGGAACTTGTCACCTCCACTTACAGTCTTGGAGCTGCCATTCTCTGCAGACTCCCACGTCTGAGCTCTGGGCCTAACATGATTTCACATTACGTACTAGAAGGGGAAAAAAAAAAAAAGAAAAACCAAGAAGTAGGGAGAGTCAGCTACTCTGTTTCAGCTACAGAGCCAGGTAGAGATTTTTTCCCTTTTCTGTTTGCAGGAATAAAATTGCTCACATGTCAGAGTTCCTGAACTGCTCCTTTTTGGGGGTTACTTCTTTTATTCACCCCTTTTATAACATCTGTGAGATGCTCTTGGACACATGCAGATTTGCATTGCTGTGCTGGGTAACAAGTCTCTTCCCCACTCCCATCCACCATTACCAGCCTGAACCTACACAGCTGTTCTGCAGACTCAGGAGCACAGAAATTGGGTGATCTGGGGACAGAACAGTTCCTAAAATAACATGAATTAAGACTTTGCCTGCCACACTTTAAAAACTACTTGAGGCTGATTTGCCTTGTGAGGGTCCTCTTGAAAAATGCATGGTTGCTGTTTCACAGAGCTCGTTTCCAGCCCAGGGAGTTTTTCTTGGTGCAGCTTGGTGCCATCCCAAATGTCTCTCTTTCACCACTGGAAACTCAGGTGCCAAAAAGCAAGAAGTCAAAGCTCTTTGCAATCAGTGGGAACACTTTGCATCACACTGCAAACAGAATCAGGCCATCATGCCTGTCTGTCTGGTTTCTGAAAAATGACTTATTATCCCTCTAGGCTGAGTGGTTAATGGAAATTCAGACTCTTCTAGCTTATTCCAGTTAGGAGGAGAGATGGGTGATGCAATCAGGTATCTCTGCTGCAGTTGTGTTTATTTGGAAGGCTGTACAAAACCCTGCCTCTTTAAGCACAGGAAAAGCCAAAATAACTGCAACAAAACAATTATTTTCCTTACCCTTCACTCTCAATCACCTTTTGTCACTACCTCCACCCAAAACTGATGCCAATATTCTGCCAAAACCATCAGACTCCGTTCAAACTTTCTTCTGCTTTTTCGAGCTCTGTTATTCCCTCTACACCTTGAGCTTTTTTTTTTCCCTACAGCAACAAGCATGTTCACCACACCCCTGATACAACACTGGGCCCAGGCACTGCTGCGAAGAGCAGACAAATCCCTAAAAAGCAGCCGGGCTGCCTTTCACAGGGAGCTGGAGAGGGGGAGGTGAGACGTGCTTAATGCCTCTTACAGCTGTGTTAAATGAAAGATGCCTCTAGACTGCCTTTCTCACAAAGGCTTAATCCAGCTGTAACAACACTCCCCACGTTCGTGTGATTCTTGCAGCCAAAACTTTTGGTTAAAAAGCAAACGAGCAAAAAAGCGAGGTAAGCTTAGAATTTTGTGGTGCTTAGTGACCAGACCCATTGGGTTTGTAACACTCACTCAGGGATGTGTTGTCGTCCCTGTGAGCCCGCAAACCAGCCACAGCTGCGGGAGGATTGTAAACTACCTCTGCTTTTTCCGTGCCTTTCAGCATCACTTTTGTTTTGAGCACGATCCAAGTGCCACTTCACTACTGATCATTTGGATACCAACCTGCAAAACATCCAGAGGGGTCAGACCAAATCACCCAGAAAGCTGTCTCTGGCAGCCAGTGAGAGCAGATGCTTCGGGAAATGTGCAAGAAAAGGGCAAATTCAGATTCATCCTTCCTCTGCCACAGGCTTCCAGCTTCTGACAAGCTGAACTGAAGGATGTCTTTGTATTGTTGTATTTAACATCCCTCAAGAGTCTTTTCTGATCTCAATCTGTCCAATCACTTTTTCATTGCATTTTGATTTTGGCCTTCATGGCATCCTCTAGCAATCGGCTTCATGGTTTAATTATGTGTGTTTGTTAGAAATTTGCTGCCTGGTCACCCAAAAACAAACCCACCCTGAGCTATTGGACACCAAATCAAATGCTGGGAAATAGTAAATACTCATTCTTTACTCATCTTCTCTCTGATAAATAGTTGAATTTCTGTTTATTATGTTTAATCAATCTTACACCCTCAAATATATGCAATAAACTTTCAAACCTGTTTGTACCTTTGCCATCTAAATGTTCCCAATAAAAGGCTCTGCTGGTGATTTCTTTCAATTTGTTTTAAATCCACTCCTTGATTAATTCACTGGGTATCCCATTTACACTGCCAAGAATAGTAAATAATCCTGTTTATATCTTCTCCAGCCATTTGTGCCTTTATAGCAGCACGCTGCTGTAGTCCACCTTGGCCCCAGACATCTCTCTCTAGGCTGAAGTGTCCTGGTCTCTTTAATAATAGATGGCTGCTAAACTTAACCATTGCTGCTGGAAGAAGTGGTGAGTGTAAAGGTAGCTTCTGTGGCTGCTCTCAGGGTTTCATTTTCCTGCCTAGTTGACCTTAGACATAATGTCTTTCTGGAGAGTATTTGGGTCATAGGAATGTAAGATAGAGGAAAAAATGGGGAAGCCTAGGTAAAGAAAATATATTCTAAAATGTTTTGGGAATGGAGGAAAGTGAACTTTATTTGCAACTTTAAGAAACAAGCTATGAGAAATGTATTCTTAAATAACATTCAAAAGTAGCACATACAAGGACTTGGCAGGCACTCATCTGAAATAATCACCAATCATTTTTTTATTAATGAACTTGGATCAGAGATGGAGCTACACTATGCTTAAGGGAGCTTCTGATTGCTTTTCTGTTTACATATCTTTAAAGCATATATAAATATATATATATTTAAAGGGAAAATAAAAAGTGGAAAGTGTCAATATCACTGACTTGCAAACCAAAAGGAAGGTCAAGATGGAGAAGTTTGCACAGAAATGTACAGAGAGTATACAGGGTAGATGCAGAAGCTATTCATGTTTCCAGGTAGACAGAGAGACCACATGTCAAATATTACACACTGACTCAAAATATTTCTATATTTATCTGAACTAATTTGGATGAAAAATCACATAGCACTATGAGTTTTGATATAAAAGTACATCCATGGAAGTGTTTATGGAAAACTACTTCTGAAAGGATAAGTAACACCAAGAGCATTTTGAATGGAATTCCAAAATTATTTCACTCTTTATTCCGGGAAAGAAAATTTCACTGCAACTTCTCAAAATTTGCCAAAATTTCCAGTGTGTATGCATTAGGTCTTAAGATAAAATGTAGAGAAATCTTATTCTGACAATTTTTAGGAATCATCTAGGCTAATGCATCCTAATTTATGTTAACACACTAGGGAAACTGATGATGTTTATGGCTGTTTCTGAATCAGTTGGGAAAAAAACTTTAGGGTTGTACATCGGAGTTGGAATGAGCAAGGAAATTTCTGCCTTGCTGTAGCCCTATAACTCAGCTACAACTGATCTGTGATTGATGCAATATTGCCTTGAATTCCTTGGTTTGTAGTTGCCAATTTCACAGTTTTGATGAATATCCGTGGGTTCATGTTTTCTTCATGAGCTGCTCAGAGTCATATTCTCTCGAGTATTTGATCATTCAATATTCAGGGCCTGGATTCCTGTGCAACACTGGGTACAGCTTCCTGGCTGTGTGATGCAAATTTTAGCCAAAGAAATAGAGGCTTGAAGAAACCACCTAAGCTGCCTCAACAAAAAGAGAGAGATCTCCAGCAGCCACTTTATCCCAATTTAAGCCACATACCTGTGGGAGCTGGCTTAAAGTGCTGTGAGGCTTTGCTTCTCTCAGCTCACTGCAGCTGGACACTATTTAGCTTAGGGAAAACTACCCCATCATTTCACACATGGGATGTGAAGGAGATTTCTCATGTAGATAGTCCCCAAGGGTATGGGGTTAGGCAGATTTATTTAAAACAATGCAGAGAGCTGAATGCTTCCCATTCACTTGGGCTCGTCAACTTAGGATGGCTGGAACTTGACTTACAGTCATGATTCTCCTACTTCATTTCAGGAGCAGAGAGGCATAGCTGATGGTCTCAAAACAAAGGATATTCATGGAAGAGGTTTAAGCAGATGATTTTTGTCTGGCATCTGTATGGTCCAGATTGGTTACTACAACTGGGCTGGCACAGAAAAACATGGGTGGTGAGCCTGGGGGTTGGGTGGGTTGGGCTAAATGAAAACACAACAATCTTCAGCCTGAGTTTGTCCCCAGATATGTCAGCACTAGTGTGACAGAACTGGTGGCAATAGAAGCACGGGTCAGGCCTTAAAATTTAATTTATGTGGTGTGTATATTCTTTTTCAAACCGGGAGGCACTCATCAAACCGGGAGGCACTCACTTCATCTTGGATCTGGTCCCTACATATTCTTTCCACCTTGAGAAATGGTGAATATTGCCTAAAAGAGGTAAAGATTTGGGGTTTTTGAGACCTCTGTGTATTTGATAGCCATTTTCTAAAAAAAAAAAATAAAATAAAAAAGGCATTTGAGAAACTCTTATTGGAAGTCTGAAGAGAAAGCTAAAAGAGATGAAAAGAGGCCTTGCTAACCATTAGTGCTGTGCAGGAGGAGAGCTCTGGCACACTCATGTTGGTGGGCAGTGACAACCCCTATCTGTCAATGCAAATATGCCACCAGGAGAGAAATGTGTTCCTTTACAAATCCCAGGGCAGCAATGATGTATTTGAAACATACTCTTCACCAGAGGACACAAGTAGGAGAAGCATTTTGTTTTGCTGCCACAAATAGGATAAAACATAGCAAAAGGCTGCCAACAAAGCAATCTTTGTGGTGGACTGTTGCTGCTCCATGGAAGATCTGGGAAAAATATGGAAACTCTAAAAATAGGAACTAAAAGGGGGAAACCTCTGCCAGGAGGAATTACCATTAATTTGGGAACTACTGGTAGCACTCTGGAGGGGAGCACCTGGAGGAGGATGAGGAAGGGGCTGGTGAGGCCTTTGAATGAGGAGAGGGACAGTGTAATGAGGGGAAGACGGGTTAGAGATCCATGACTTTGGCTCTCCTGTGGGTCACAGGATACCCTTGGGGAGGCCAGAGGCACCTTCCCATGCACCAGGAAACGTGCTGCTGCACTTTGGGAATGAGATAGGGTAAGTGCATGCCGTGGCAGCCCTCCTCTTCCTTCTCCTCTAGGGTGTGCTGCAGTTGCTCCTGCACACAGGGCTCAAGGATTATGGATTCACTTTTAGGGCGCTTTCCTTCGCAAATTAGGCTCGCTTGAGTGCCCATCCGTGAGTCTTCTCTGGAAACTCTTAAAGCCTTTTGTTTTCAGGCACATTGACAGAGAGGTGAGTTTTCAGAAATATCTCATCCCTATGGGTTTTGTGAAAATAAAGGACTAACTAGAGAAGAGAGACCCTCTTCTCTTATCCTCTGCAGGACTGACTACAAGAGCTCGGCTGTTATTAGGCATCAGAAACCCACACGGATGAGTCCCTTCCTGGGCTTCATTGCTTCTGCTCCACAGGAACTCACTCACTCGCGTATTAAGTGAATTTTCTCGTCCTTCCCTTTATAAAGCTAGTGCTCCACTGTAACAGGGATAATGACATATTTCGCCTGAAATGCAATGCTTATGAGAGCCTAGTTTGAAATAAAGATTATAAAAATGAAATGTCTAGCAATTGTAATATCATCCATGGAGTGGAAGAGAAAGAGACAAACAGATATATGGGCAGGGAGACAGATAGATTTCTTAATTGAACTCTCTGCTTGGCTGTATTTCCTTTAGGCAGAACCACAGGTGACTAACAATAAAGGACCATAAGGAAGAAGATGTAGGTTTTTTAACAAATTTAACTTATCACAGACAGGCTTTTACACTTGCATCAGCCTGTACTGAAAATCCCTAAATAATTCAAAGCATTCAAACGGTCTAACATTAGCAAAGTAGTACTCTCCCCACAGGTGCATAAAAGTAGAAAACAAGGTGGCAATATTTTCCTCTTTCAAAATACTAATATTTCATTCCTGTGTTCCAGAGCACTTAATATCCTATATAAATCAATACCTACCTCACTATCTATCAATAAATGAATAATTACATTTCTGCCTATTCCCAGATGCTCTGAAACCATTTATTCTAGTCATTTAATCATAAAGCTGTTATTGCAGGAGAAATTCATGCAGACGTGAATACCTAAAGCCAAAAATAGAGAGCTAAGCTGAGGACTTCACCACAGTAGCAGTCTCTTCCAAAGCAAGCTGCTGCTCACTTTCCCAGGAGATGTAGTAGGTATCTCTTCACTATTTCAAAACAATAACTGGCGCTGTAAAGCTCAGTCAAGCAAAACAAAACTTCACTCACTTTGCTTTCCCACAGTCAACATTTGAATGCAACAGGGAGTCCTTGCTGGTGTGATCAGGAGATCTCTCTTTCCCTGTCAAAGGACCTAGGGTCCCAAAATGTCCTCACACTGGAGCCTCCATTTGAAAGGGAATTGTATAACAAGACCCATCTGTCTGTATTTGTTCATCTCAAATCAGTGTTCTTCTTTTGTGCTTTTTTGAATGACTGTACATCTGGGAGAACTGAAAGTATTCATCTTCACCTCACGGAAGTTTTGGTTTACCCACAACAACAGCATCACTCGTCCCAGTTTGTTCACTGTCCTTTTGATGCCATGTGCCTGCTGTTGGGAGACCAGAGATACACACATTAGAGGCAGGGGGTGAGGGGGGAGGTGTACACATACAGAAAACACGTAAGGTTCAGAGGAAGAGTCTAGATATGATGTGGGAATGGTGGTTTCTCATTCACTGACATAAGCACAGTTTTCCTCCAATACCTTGGTGAAAGCCTTGGAGATGACTAAATTAGGCTATGTCCAAGCCAAAACACTTAACAAGTATTGACTATATAAACCTCCCTCCCACTTCAATTAAATATGTGCTTTCTGTCTGCGAGAAGCATCAGACGACTTGCCAGAGTTCAGAAAGCGCCGTATGTTCTCCCAGCTCCCCATCCTATGCAAACCTGTTCTTCCTTCCAGACAGGCTGGGTATGTTTACCATGTCTCTACCTTTGTTTTTGCTCACCTTCCATCCCTACAGGGAGCCCTCAAGCATGTATTTATTTGCACTTTGAACCTGTGCTTGCTTGCACGGCTGTGCTTTAGCCCAAGCTGGGACCTGATTGCTTTAGGGGAGCCAGGGACGAGATTGCTGGAGCGTCAGTAAAGCTTCAGTGCCTTTGCCCACAGTTCCCCCACTCACCCCAGCACACCAGGTTTTCCTGCAGTTGATATCAACGGGAGGAAAAGCACCCTCCAGCAGTTCAGAGCAAAGGGTGTGCAGCACAGATGCCCACGGGCAAGTGCAAACCAGTGTGATCGGACTAATGTGGACTGAACGTAGCTTTCAACAGCAGAAATAGCAAAAGCCTTGATGCGTGTTCTAATGTGTACCATGAATGTCTCTGAATGTACCGATGGTTAGTGTGCCAAATTTTAGCTTTGGGAGGTGTCTTGTATCCTATAAATGCTAGGCTACAAAAAAAACATTGACAGATGTATGTATGCGTTTGTATAAATACAGATGTCTGGATCTTTGTGAAAAATAACAGCCTGGGATGGCTGGATGGATAGCTGACTAACTAGCTAGCCACACACGTTCTTGAGCTGTAAAGAAAAGAAAAGAAGAAAAGCCTTTAAGCTACACTCATCTTTTAACACCAGCTTGACTTGTAAACCCCTAAGTACCCTGGGAGGGCTGCAGCCATCTCAGGCTCCATCAGGTTTCCTTTTCACTGAGCGCATGGCCCCAGATCCTGCTCTGCAGGTCTCAACTCTCCCAGCAGAACAGGGGGATGTGGTGGGTCAATTGGGTAGCTTGGTCCTCCGTTATTTGGCTTTAACCTGAGCAGCAACAGCAAAGCTTTGGTGGGTATGCTTTGAATGGTAGCCAGGTAAAGAGGAGCTAATGATAATGCAAGAGCCGGGAAAGGCTTGGCAATGTCTTTTTCTAGTCTCTGTGGTTTCCACACTAGCACATATTTTTCAAGGGTGAACCTAAATACATCCTATTCCTGTCACTCAGTATCCAGTCTGTGCCCTCCACAGCTCACAGGCAGGTCAGCAACAGCCCTTGCATCCCAACAAAGACTGTTCAGACATGATCTCACTCTGAAGACAGAACTGGACAAAAAGGTCCTTTCTGACCTAAGCTACCTACCAGTGCTAGGTTCAAATAAGTAGACATTCGTGGCACCTATTAATCCCAAAATGGAGTGTGCCCTGCTAATTTTGAGACATGGTGGGTTACTTGTGACTCAGCAGAGAATGAACATCCAATTTGCAAGGAAAGAATACTCCTGATATGAGGAGACTCCTGAACAGCTCAGGCCAGCTCTCTTTTCTGCCATCAGTGTCCACGGAAACAGAATAAAGAAAATTTTGGGCACAACTGAAGCTTCAGTATTCCTCCATTCACTATTCCTCCTCGGGAGCATGTGGCAGCTCCCATCTGTGCTGAGTCCAGGCTGTGGGACCAGGAGAGCCACCATGGCCATGGTGCTGCTCCAGCTGCAGAGGGCAGTTTGGCAGGGGAGACACACCTGGCCTGTTGTCAGGAGCTGGGAGTTGATCCCAGTCCAAATCCACTGTTGAGATAGCAGATCAAGACTAACCCTGCTCAGAAATCACCACACTGCACAGATCTGTCTGCTTGTGGGATTTGTGCTAGCTTGATGAAAGGGTTGGCTCCTATCCTCAGCTGAACTCTCATGGTTCAAAGTTGTGCTGGCTTTTTCTGTATCCTTTGGGGTGAAAAATGTCTTGCAGCTGCTGCTTATAATTCTTTCCCCTATGTTTCAACATTCTCCAGATGAATGTCACCCGAAGTAGTGCTCCAAGAGACTGCAATTGTGATTGCCAATAGCCAGCATCCAAACTAAAAATAAAAAGCCACAGCATGGGACTGAGACACAAGCAATACATCCTCTGGCAAAAATCACCAGTTGCTGGAAAGAAAAACAATTGTCTCTCCAGTCCTATCTTCTGTATGCTTAAAGAAGCTTCCACCTATAACCATCCTCCTCTGATGTCATCAAGAAATCAAGATAGCTTGTAGGAAGCACTAAATGAGCTGACCTTTCCCCTTGCCAAGTGCCCATGTTTAAGATCCATTAAATTTTTGGCTTGGCTGGTCAGTAAATACAGTGGAGGGAAAGACAAGAATTTTTAATGAAACATATATTTGCCCCTTGGAGGAACCTAGGCCACTATTACAAAATACTTATTTTTGGCCCCAGAGCTAACATACCATCCTCTTTTTTTCCCCCCCCCCAATGCTATCAACAGCCACCTTTTGTGGTGATTCATTAGACTGAAAAGATCCTACTAGAGAAAGGAAGGAAACCCAAGGAAAATATTTTCTGGGAGAGAGCCACAGTTCCTGCTTTGCTTCCTCCCGGCAGCCACAGCCCAGAGGGGAGGAAGAACTGCCCATGACAATGTCTGCAGGAGTACTGCTGTGTGGATGAGGAAGGGGACAGGAAGCAGAGCCCTGGGGCTGCCTTTTCCCTCTGGAGATGCTCAGTGTAGCTCAGTTTTTGGGGGCACAGCAGAGCCGTGCTGCAGGGGAGGAACCCACCAGCTGCACACCTTGGTACTAGGGCACAGCAGCTCCAAACCTTCAGGTTGCTCTGCCTTGTACCACGTGTGCCACATTGCCAGCCTGGCAGAAATAAAGTGTGACAAGCTTGTAAGGCTTCTCAATTAGCTCCCCGCTATGGCTCAGAAATTGAGACCTCAGGGTTTTGCCTAGTGTATTATATTTTGTGTATCATGCCTGAGATGGGCTATAATATTTATTTCCCTTCTTTCTGATTAGTATTTAACACACAAGGAGAATCTGTTCATTTGTCAGGCTGACCTTGCTCAGAATGGAGTCTAGAGACCAATCTTTTACTTGCTGCCAGTATCACATGTACTTTGGCTAAGTAAAAGTGTTTTGTGGCAGCTGATCTGCCAGTTCACTGCAGTGTTAGGGCTGATCTTAGCCCTGAATTTTGCAAACAGTAACCTCACAAGAAAAAGACACTCTAAAAAATAACTTGACACTCTTACCCTTGTGAAAATAAATAAAAGGCCACATCTTTGAACAGCAGTGGTGAGATGTTTTGTTTACACTCATTTACCCCATGCCTAGGAGACATGAATTCTCAATCACTATTGCTGCACAGTCTTAGATGTAAAATAAACTGCTTCATGTGAATATTAGTAATAATAATAATTGTTTCAGAGCAGACACTAAACCCCTAGTTGAGAAAGGATAGAATACTGCCTTTGAAACAAACAAACATGGCACAAGAGGGAAGGAGAAAAATACTAACTCTTGTCTTCCATTTTCCCAAGTCACCTGGGCTCTCCATCCCAGTCTGGGCAGTCCTGAGCAGATCATTATCTTGACATCTTTCTTCTTGGGGGAGCCACAAATCCTGGCACATTCTCATTCAATTTAAAGGATCCCTGGTTAAAACTGTAACACCTGGGCTGGTTTGATAACTTGTGACCCACTGTTTTTTAAGAGGTTGCAGAGCTAGAAATATACTGTTTCAGGGGAGGATTTTACTGCCAAGAACAAGCAGCTGATAAAATATTATTTGATTCAAGACTAGAAAGAATGGAGAGTCTAGACATTCCCTTATTAAAAAAAAAAAATCAGAATTTTTACTTAGCATTTCCTCTCTGAACTGTTAAGCGATAAGTATGAGAAATGAGTGTCTAATATCACAAGTCAAGACTCAGTCCCACCTTCAGCCTTCTCCTCCCTCAGAGGTTTACACAGGTCCACGCATTTGAAGGCATGCCTCCTGGGAAAAAAGATAATATTTACAAAGTCACTACTTTACATGGGGCTCCGTTTTCACTTGTGATAAGACAATGAGATTTCAGGCACAAGAGGGAGAAGAAAACAGTTTCAGTTACTGAGTTAGGGAAGGAGCAGAAAAACTTTTGTTTAGCTGATGTAGTGAAAACACCTCTTCTCCTTGGTCATTGATGCAGGGTACCCACAAAGAGTTTTCTGCATTTACTGCTTGTGAGAAGCACTGAGATTACAAGTTAGCAGGTTGGTGGAGCCTGTGTGAGCCATAGGAAACCACAGACTCGACTTTTGGTTAAAAAAAATCATTGTCATTTTCTTGAAGGTGTGGGCATTTCCTTTAACTTTGCTGGCCAGATCAACACCGTAGCAAGGAGGTAAAAGGAAAAAGTTGAGTCCTTCCCCGCCTGTCCCCATTGAAGGCAGCATGTGAAAAACACTTCTCTCCCAAGCACATCACACACAGGATTTGAGAAGATTCCATTTCCAAAGACATCCTAGGAGAAAGAAATGAAAATCAATAAAAAGTGAAAGAAACAATATCCAAGATGCACATCTGTCAGGTATTGCATGCTCAGACCCAACAGAGCATTTAGACTTTTATCTCTTATTTGTGCTCATAGGCTGATACAAGCAGAAAGAAACAGAAGCCTCTCTGAACCGAAAACATACAGAACAAACTCAAAAGAAGAAAAATGGTTTTTATTGTCTCTAGGCCTGCTCATTTAGTGATGCTGTAGGCACACATCTCGTTAGTTCAACCCACAAGAACACAGCACCTGTGCCCATGGCCCTGCTAAACCTGCCCCTACCCCCACAAATCACACTGGTGTTCCATTGACCCAATCCATCTCTGCTGAAATTTCAGGCAAAAACTCTTGGATGGACAATCCTGTGAGGCAGGGAAACATCTCTCACAGCTAATGTGAGTTCTGGCAGACTGTTGAGCTTGGACTGTTCCAATGGCAATCAGAGGGTAACACATTCTAAAAACCTGACTTGGGTGCATGGTTTTCTAGACAACAAAGAGGATGTTGCTCCACAAAAATAGCTTACTATGTATAAATACTCCAGAAGTAAGCATCTGATCAAGATATTACTGCTGCTAATATTTTAGGCAGATCGGCTATGTCCAAATTCACACTTGCCAGACTACATGATAATCAAACCTTAAAGCAACCAGTGTTTCTAGTCATATTTTATCCTAGGACATGGTTATCAGCTCATATCTATGCCTTATTTACACTAGAATTTGAAATCATATATGCAAACATATGCTAAACTCCTCAGCTAAAAACCAGGCGTCAGCATACATTAGAGCACCTTCATCCTGTACGGAATATTCTGCAGCACGTACAGCTGCAGGACGGTGCCAGGGCAGCTTCTGACCTGAGAGAGCTGAGTGCTGAAGCAGCACAGGTGAGATGTGTTTCACACCACTGCAGCAGGTTTCCCAGAGATGGCTACAGCACGTCTTCCAGGCCTCTTTGTCCCATAAAGGTACGATGGAGGGGACAGGCTGTGCCCGCTTTCAGCAGGCCAGCTGAAGTGCAGAAGTTCTAGTGGCAAGAGGAGGAGCTGCCAGAAACACAGGAAATTCCTCTTTTCCTAGTGTATCCTAATTAGCACCATTACTGGAGGCAGAGAACCTAATCCCAGGGTGCAGGAGTGAGCTGATTAGTGAAGGGAGACATTGTCTAATCCTGGTTGGCCACTCTTTTCCCTGCTCTGGAATATACTTATTACACACTGGCATAATCAGGCTCTGTATTTCTCACTCAGAAACGAGCCAGCTGGGGCTCAGAGAAGCACTCCTGCCCAGTTGGTGGTGTTTGATGGGGCATCCGTGCACAAATATCCACGTTTTCATATAAATCCAAACGCAGGTGCCACAGGGGAGCACTGCTCTGCTCAGGAGATGCATCCCTACGAGCGCTCCGAATGCCTGCTCCTGGTGTGTTTAGCCAGAGGTTCAGCCAAGCTGAATACATCTGAATGCTTGTCAGATAGCACGATTAGCACATCCCAGAGATCACGTTTGCCTCCCTAGGCCAGGGATTATCAGCCCAGCGAGCCCACCATTCCCACACTTTTAGGGGACTGTTCCCTTTTCTCAAAGCTCTCTGGCTGTCCTCCACAGCTGCCGTGAAGTCTGCGCCTGCAGGTGGGGCAGCGGGAGCTGCTTCCCATGGCCCTGCCCCAGCGCTTGGAAACACCTTTGCCTTCCCCTGGGGCCCGTCCACCCCTCGTGGCTCTCAAGTGCTCCGTAGCACAGCTCTGGTCTCTTTTTCCAGCTCTGCTCCGAGCGAGGCAGCCCCGGCCCCTCAGACCCGGCCGGCAGCATCTCCCGGCGCGGCGCTCCCAGCGGCACCGGCGTATAAGGAAAAGCACGGCGTGAGCCCTTCTGTCGGGCGGGGAAAGGCTCGGGAGGCTGCAAACGCAACCAAAGGAGGCTGTGTACATCTTATCTGGGATGCCAGAATGCCGCCTTTATGAGCGGAGCCCTGCATTATCAGAAAAGAGGCTATTTTCGGCTTCTTAGCTCACCCTCCGGAGCAGTGGGTGACCGGTGCTGCAGGAGCTCATTTAGGAGTCAGGAGATAGAGAGGCACAGAAAAGCAGCCGGGGATTTCTGGGAACGCGGGGTCAGCCTGCATCCTCACCCTCCTCTCTGCATGCTCCCAGCAGCACAGCAGAACTGGAATAAGGCAGGTGCCATTAAATTACGATAATTTAAAGCTTTTTTTTTTTTTTTTTGCCTAACCTGCTTAGCTACTATTTTTCTTTTCCTCCCTGCACCAGAGAAGAGAGGGAATGCAATGGGGATAAATAGGCATAGAAGATATTATTTTAATATCAGGATTATTTTAATAAATTAAGTTCTGCTCAAAAAGTTAAATAATTTACCTTGTTTCTATGCATAGTGCACTAATAAATACACTGTTATAGAATAATTTATTTTTTGACTCAGGAAACAGCTGATAAAAGAAAACCTCTTTTGTTTTGGGCTTACAGACCATTTCCCATGTGTTATGTTTGCTTTGGCTGTCTCTCTGGCATCCGCTGGTAGAGATGTGAATGAGAGGAAAGCAAGGGTGTTGCTCAAAACACAGGACCCCCAAACGCTTTTGCTCCTGTTGTCCCCTTCATAAGCGCAGCAAAGATCTTTCAAAACACTTCTCCTCCTCCACAAAACTTTTTTAAGGTAACTGTGAGACAGCTGTCCCAGCAGAGCTCCAGAAACTCTGTAAATGGATCACAAACGTCCCAGGAACACACAGGCTAAGAAGTCCGTAGTCTGGAGACAGAGGGGCAAAAAATAGAGAATAGCCTAAATAAACCAATATTCAATAGCTCCCATGTGATACTATGCAACCTTTTGTGCTTGGCTGGTGACTTTATTTCCTAAAGGAAGCACTCCTCCATGACTGTCACACTTGTGTCACTGCCTGTCTAACCTCCCTTTCCCTACCTGAAGAGTGAGGTTTGGGCTGTGCACGTCCCTGCTCTGCTGCATGGCTGGAGGAGCTCTGCAGATGCCCCTTTACAGCACCTCGGGTAAGTAACCACTTGCTGGGTGCTGTGGTTGTTCCTCTGCCCTCTGCTCCAGTGTTGGGCAAACAAAGCAGCCCAGTGCCTGAAGAGCCTGGAGTCCATCGCCCCAAATAGGGCTCATGAAGGCAAGGAAGAAGGATTTCTTGTGTTTTCTTAATTATGAGCAAAGAGGCTTTGAGAGTACTTCCTGTTCTCCTCTTACCTGGGGAACAGCAGGACTGCTAAGTCTTGCAGTGTTATTTTTGTTCTTTCTTTTCCTCTAGAGAACGTTCCAGAGGTCTCAGAGATGGGAAAAGCAGGATATTGAATCTTCTCTGCCCAGTAATCCTTAGAGCCTGAAAGAAGGGCTCATGTACCTTAAGCTTTTCTGCGCTTCCTGGCTCTCAAGCAGGTTCTGCAAAAGCTTTGGCCTTCCCGTGAAGACAGGAACCACCAAAAGGTGCTGTCAGAACACTTTTGTTTTCCAGGCTTTAGGGATTTTGAATATTTTGATGCAATGATAAAGTAACTGCACCATGTATTTAAAATTGTCTGAGATTTCCACTGTAGACCTTAAACACAGTGCTAAATAGGGCAAGCAAAAATAGCTGTTACTTTGACAAGTGCTTATTTAAAGCTTGTTTTGTCAGCATTGCTGCCCTGGTTATGACAGGGAAGTTGTCTAGAAATTGCATAATTACCAATATTAAAGGAAAAGCAAAACAGCACCACACAATTCAATAATAGAGCAGGTCACGTTTGCCATGGCTGTTGCTGTGTCTATTAAGGCTGCAGCAGCTCCGTCTCAATCCATGGCCTCAGGAAAATGCTATGCTGCTGCTGCTGCTGCTCCTTGTCTGCTCTCAGCCCAGAAGATTGCTCTGCTCTGGGCACTCAGATGGCCACAATGGAGAGTCAATAAGGACCCTATTTTCTTGCTCATCCTCATGCTGCTGAGAGAAAGCAGCATTGCTACCTTTGCTGCTCATTCTCCAACTGTCCAGCACCTGTCACCTGAATCTCAGTGGACTGCAATATAATAGGATTGGGGACTGGAGATCGAGGAGAGAAACAGTCCAAAAACATTAGGTGCTCCTTTTTGCACATAAGAAAATTTGCAACAGGTTCAGCACCTGAGCTTCTGTGGAACAAAGGAAGTATTCAGTGTTCTTTCCCTCAGTCCCCTTCCTCTTGTTTTCCTCATAGTGGAAAAGAGGTGAGAGAAGATGATCTGTTCAGAGATGCTTTTTTAGAGGTTGATTTCAGACTTTGTGCTGCTTACATAGCACTCATAGTCCTTCTGACCTCCAGGGACATTTTTGGAGGGCTTTTCCTTTAATTTTCTGTGAGCTCAGCAGGCCAATCAAAGGGCCCATCCGTGCGATCGGTGTATCGGTGTGACGGTAGAAGGAAACTTTGCAGCAAGCTCCACACCACCTTTTCCCCACCTCCTTCCCTCCCAAGGTTTATTGCATGCACCAGAGCAGGTTTCTCCCCACCAAAGTGTGTTATACGTGTCCCACTTATCTGAATGCGACCTTGGTATCAACGCTCTCTGCACTTTGGCCCAGCTCATTTGCTTTCAGGAAAAAAACAGAGGGAAACTGAGCACTGAGCTCTGGCCTGCTGATCCTGGTGAGGATCCTTTCTCTCAGTGCTGCTTGCCCAGTGTCTTGCCTGGGAAGAGCAAAAGTAGGCACCCTGTAAGAGACAGCTTTGCATTTTACATCCACCAGTGAAAAGCCTGCTTTGAGTGACTTAGTCAGCGCCACATCCAGATGTGATGGCAAGAGCAAATGTGCCATCCCACAGTCAGACTCCTAACACACCAGGTAATCCTCTCCCTTCTTGTAACCTGCTGCCTCATGGGCTGCACATTTTTGTTTTCCAGCTGCAGGAGCACTTGGGGTGAGGACCCCACAGCCAAGGACTTTCTTTACAATACAGTCTTCATTAATTTTAACAGCACAGACACCCTCTGCACTACATGAGCATGGGGACTTAGGGAAAGGAATTAGCATCATCATTTAATTAAAGATGGATCATAATAATAAAATCTTCTCAAAGGGACTGGTGTGGGATTATGAAGAAAACCTTAATTGTGAAATTCTTACTATTTGACTTTGAGTCTCTGATTTTTCAATCACAACTCAATTGTTTTAACAGTTTGGGCATGTAATTTCCTGTTTAAAAAAATTTAGGAAAGACTGAAGTGTTATCTTCAGTTCACTGACACCTAGATGTGCCATCAGTAGTTGGAATCTCTTCTATTCAAGACTCTTCTCACTTGACCTAAAGGATTAACTGGTTGCAATGACAGGTCACATTTTAGCCTGCTCATTGCAGGCCAAATATCAGGGGAGCTTGGCTAAAATCCTCTGCTCTGTGGTGAGCATGTGAGACCTAGCAAATGCTAGAAATCAAATTTTAGTAAATGTAAAGTAAATTTTCCTTCACTGACAATATAATGGTGCCAGACTTTCAGGGGTACCAGACTTTGAATAGTATCAGGCTTCAGTTCCATCTTCAAATGAGGGACACTGCCAGTGCTTTCTAAAGATAAAGTTGCCAGCTTTTTCTTTTCCCATGGGTGAAAATCCTTTTCTTTCATTATGTTTGGGAGAGCTGAAATGTTTCAGCTGAAACTACCAATATAAGAAAAATTTTAAAAACACCCAAACAAACCCCAACAACAACAACTAAACAAATGAAAAACCAGAACAAAACCCAACAAACAAAACAGCCAACAAACCATGTTTGAGAAGACATGCTGAACCGTCAGAGCTTAACAGAAGTTACACAAAACTGAAAACAGGACCTTCTCATCCAAAACACTCTATGCCTTTAGTCATCCATAGTGATCCCTGGTTGCTGTTGGTGTACCTTGGCAGGCAGAGGATCATCATCCTCACTTCTTTCAGCAAAGCCTTTTAGACCTACTGGTGAAAATGAACAAACTGTCATCATCACCAGTCCCACTGACAATGATTATTAATACCATCTGGAAGAAAAGCAGGGCTTTGTTCACACACACACACAGGATTTCCTAACAATGAACCTGTGTATGACATCCCATACGTAAGAGCAGAGCTTCCCCTTTCTCCAGGGCTGACAACCAGGCTGCAGCCCAGGCTCTGCCCCATGGGCAGTACTTGCTGGGCAGCTGAAGGTGCTGTAAAAGGTGCTTCAGCTCTGTCGTGCCAGGCACGCAGACGGGGCTCAGCCCTCCTACTGCCAGGTGCTCTGAGCACCCCTTCAGTGCTGGGTGCAAACAGGAGGGAACCAGGTCCCTCTGCCCCTGCTGGCATCTCACAAATGGATACCTTTGAAGATGTGAAAGGCTGCCACTTGCACTTCTCTGGTAAAGAAGCATAAAAGCAGGTGAAAATAATACTCTATTTTTTGGCACAAAGCACCTGGAGAGCAAACAGTCATTTGTCTGTAAATTATTAACAAACATGTTTCCAACTAAGGCGATTCAAGCGTTTTTATTTTTGTGGCTGCACAGATCCCTAGTTTTCTTTACAGTGCTTTTAAATTCAACAAAACAGAGGAAAACTTCTCAAGTTCAAAGTTCTTGACGTTATTGTCAGTTTATTTCCATGAAGCTGAACGTTGAATATTATGAAACAGCTCAGGAATGCTGGACATAAAGGGAGATTTCCTTTTTTCCCCCTTCAGCTGAAATATCTTTTGGCAATAAATCCCCGCCGGAAATGTGCTTTCCCTGATTCCCCGGCTTAATTAGCTCAAACAATGTAAGATATGTAACACTGACCACCATGGGAAACCTGATAACAAAGAGCACTGATACAATACAAGCCTTTCAAACAGATGCAGCCAGTACCCTGCTAAGACAAAAGTGGATTCAGTGTGGTGTCAAGCCTTTTCTTCCTTTTCTGCAGCAGGAGACACCAGCACTACAGTGAGACAAGTTAATCTTTGCCATGTTTTTCCCCAGTAATGATGTAAAATTGCCAATTCCTCCATAGTATGCAGGTCACACATTAGTATTTTCATCAAGAAAGAGACAGCAACTAATGCTGCGGCAGCTCCTTGCCACTCAGGATGCATTTGCTGCTATTGCCATAGGGAAAACTATGAGAAAACTGACCCCAAAAGTGGCTGCTCATGTGGAAACGAGCAGCACTCCTGGATGGCGTGATTGTGTGCCCTTACATGCTCCTCTCTGAGAGAGCTGAGGCTGCAGCTTCCTCTGGATTTCTTTGCTGGGCTGTATCCTCAGCAGCCCTACCCCCCTGTCCTTGTTGAGCGCTCAGTCTTGCCCCTGCATCATCCTCCAGCAGGGGTTTGTGCAATGGACAGTGAGCGAGAAGGGTGTGCTGACTCAGGCTGTGAATATTTTTCTTCCTTGTGCTTTCCCTCACTGCTTTTCCACCAACGGAGTGAGTTCTCCAGGACCAGCACCTGCTCAGGGCTGGGGTACTGCAGTAGTTGCAAAGATGAAGGAAAAGTGGAAGATCAGGAGCACGAGCAGTGGGTGAGCAAGGCTGAGGGCATTGCAAATAGAAATACAGCTTCTTCTGTAGACAGGCAGAACTGGCACCCCATCTAGGTCAGAACAAAACTGATGTACAGCTGGGGTCTGGACTGGTGCCCACAGCGTGGATGGCCCCAGCATGTGGTAAAGCTGTTCTCCCCTGGTATTGCTGAAGATGCCAGAGCAGAAAAATTGCGGTAGTCTTTTGCCTATTTTTCCATTTATAGTTTATAATTCTTGAGTTCCAACATATTTATAGATCTCTTTTATACTTGTCTTAGAAACTTGAGTCTTACCACTTCTGCTCCCCAAAATACTCGGTGGACATCAGAGAATTGGCAGTATTATAATGTCACAGAGATACATGTAGGCAAGCGCAGCAAACACAGGAGCAGGGATTTCTTAAGCAGCATTTATATTGGCTGCTTTTTTTTGGTTTTGTCATTAGCTGTGTAACTCAAATGCCTTCCAGGAGAATGGCAAAATTACTTTGGCCAGGTCCACCCAGCAGAGCTCTATTGACTCAGCAGTCTCCATCAGGGACATGAAACCGGTTGGAGAGCCAGCCTCCCTCCAAGCCTGATACTCCAGGGCCAGACACGCCAGCAGGGCTGTGCTTTACTGGCCCAACTTGTTTCACTGGTGCACAGGTCCAGAACTGTGCTGCGCACTGCTGAATGTATGTGCCCTACCAAGGCAGCCCTTCCCAGTCACACCTAGCTCTTCTGAGCACTTGAGAAACTCCAAATCCAGAGTGATTCCTTCAGGAAGGCTTCTAGTCAAAACAGATAAACAGCAAATCCAACCAGTGCAGGGCCTAATGGTTTGTGTATTCCCAGTATAATATCAAATGGAGTTAAGAAAGCCCATCAGCCACCTCTTGATCTTTGTTTGTTGTGAAGAACCAAAGGTCACGGGCTCACTTTTCTTCTGTGGGTTGCCTTTGAAGTGCGGGTGCCATCAGTGCTCTGCAGGACCCCACGCAGAAGGTCCCATTTGGTCCGAGCCCGTAGGTGGCCGGTTCTTTTTGGCCTCTCTGGTCATCACCTTTGTTTCACAAGGCCAGTTGCAATCTGACTGATCTGTTAAACAAATTAGATTCATCCCTCTGGCTCTGCTAAAACTCAAGTGTAGCCCTCAGCTGGGTAAAGCACAAGCACTCCAGCTTTATTTATATTAATGTAATTATAGATAGAAGTATAATATAATGGCAAACTTGCACTGCAGGCAGAATAAACAAATGCCTCTTTGGTGATCAGTGCATCATGGAGTTTTTTTAATTACAGCCTGCATGCTCACTTTATACCATACCTAGAAAATGTGGCACTCTTAATTGTCAGAGACGGTAAATGTTGCTCATTTTCCAATATATCAAAGCAAGAGAGTCTACAGAGTATGAAATTATTTTATACAACAGGCATGAAAATATTTCAAGCAGCTATTATTAAATCTCAGTCCCACAAAAGTCATTGGCAAAATTGCCAGTAACCAGGAGAGACAGCACTTTGGTCTAGGAGGCTATGTTTGCATATGTAGTGAACAAACAGGAGAAGCCTAAGGCAAGGAAAAAAAATATCAGGAATGTACAGGAGATCACAAAATCTACCATGTCAATAGTGAGTGCTGGGAGACCACACATGGCCTGCATCTTGTTCTCCAAATGAGTCCCATACATGACTGCAGGATCACTTATAAAAAGATCCCACTTCATGGAGTCTTATTAAATACTGTTTACTAGGCACAGCTGTGCTTAATTTTTGCCTATATGGCCCTCGGTTTCAGCAGAGATTTTGAAGATGTTCCCATTATCACCACAACTCTGGAAACAAAATTTACATGAGAAAGCAAAGATGCAGAGCTCCCTCTGCATCAGCTTTTCCAGGCAGGCAACCGACTACGCTGGCAGTAAAATAACACCAAAACCCTGTTTTTATGCAGAAGAGCTGGTGTGAACATTTTCCTTGGTTTGCCTCCAGAGGGGATAAGAGTCTTCCTGGGATTTGGGCCTGATTGTTCACTGTTTTCTCAAAAAGAGCTCCCCCAGGGCTCTGGCAGAGTTTGGTTTGTAACTTCTGAGGCTCTGCCCCTGGAGACCTGCCAAGCCTCTGCGTTTGAGTGATACACGCTCCCATTTAATGGAAATCTACTGCCCCCGTCCCAAACACGCACTCAGTTTCAGGCAGGGGGTACTACTCTTTCTTGGAGAATTTCTGCTTCACAGACAGCCAGCTGTTGCCCCTGAGCAGTCGCAGGGCTGTGACATGTGGCAGATGCCTGGATGCCTCTCGCACAGCAGAACCTCTACATCCTGCTGCTCGCATGCAGGGTGGCTCTGAACCTCAGGGTCAGTGAGTTCATCGGGGCCCAGCCTGTCTGGGGCTGGTGGAGCTGCCAACCCTCCAAAGCACTGCACAGCACTCTGTCAGCGTCACCAGGCTCCCCGTGTGCTTGGCATGGTGACTCAATTAAACCAAGATTTTCCGTCTGTTGCCTGGTGTTTCGTTGGCTCAGGCTCACTTAAACAGACGTCTCCATAAGGTCAGCTCAGGAAGGGAATGAAACATGAGCCAGAAAAAAAAAGAGTGGTGGATTTTGAGCGCTTTTGCCAAACTAATAGAAATGTGCACAGGGCAACTTCACCTCTGCCTGATTCAGCTGGTTGCACAAAGTGGAGAAATGTCAAGAAAGATTTTGGATACCTGAAGATATTATGGTAAAAAAAAATAAAAAATAGCAAGAAATAGGTTCCTAATCTAATAAACACATATCAGTATTTAGCCACTAAATTACATTATGTGATTTTGCATCCAGAGGAATATCAATTGTGTTCTTCTTGAAGCTTGCAGCTGGTTAAAGGAAGACAAACACATTGAATCATTTTAACTGACTTGCATTACTGGGGAAAATAGAATATTTCAGTACTTCGGTACTTAGGCACTTAAATTTACAGAGGCTAGGCAAGATGAAGATCTGTTGCAGGCTTACAAATAATCTTTCTGGAAATACACACAACTTTGCCTGATATGCTTACAATCTTTATTTAACATGCAGCCAGAAAAAAAAAAACCACTTTTCTTGTTGGAAAAGTGCAGGCAGCACTAAACTTGCACAAAAACCTCTTCTCTGGTGGCACTACCATGACACTGGTGCCGGAGGAGGCAGTGGCTGGTGTAGTTAGGAAAGAAGTTGCCTATCTGAATTTTTTCTTTCTCTCTCATTCCTCCCAAAGGGATTCCTAAGGTTTCATGAGAGCTATGCCTGTGGATATAGAATAGCTTGGGTTCTTCTCTATGAGCAGAAAGCCTCATCCTGTCTCTCTAAGTCTGTGCTCTATCCCTTAGTATTCTCTGGGCCCAAACTCAAGAGATGGCCAAACAGGACTGACACAACATCAAGGAATAGGCTCCACTGATTTGCCAAGGAGTCAGCCCAAAGTCTCTGGGCTGAACATCCCAATATTTCCACACATCAGGTTAAAAATTATATGGCTCGTTGATGTGCTATATATACACATATGCATGTATAGCTATTTTCTGTTCCTGGCAGCTTCCATGTCTTTTAATAACGATGTCTTCCACTCCGAAGGGCAATCGATTGTCACAGAAATTATTTTCAATGCGTTCAATTTGTTTGTACCTGTCTCCAGGTAACCCCAGGACTCCATTCATACTGCTACCACTGTATTTTCAAAATTAAGTCTTTTCTCATGAACACGGCAGGACAAAATCAATCTGCCTCCAATCAGACTGTGTGAATAAAGCTGAGGCTGTAGAATTATGCCAGACCATGTATTTACAGCAACATTTAAGCATTTTCTTAGCTCTCTTGGACTGTCTTGAAATTTGAGCGTGTGCTTAAAATCCTTTGCCCTATTGCACTTTTCAAAGTCAAAGTATTGACAGGGAAAGTGGCCAGAGAGCTGTACTCATCTAACAGGTCTTATACACAACTCTAAAAATTTTGGTAGATCAAAAAGCCTTTCAATAATTTGTTTTAGCTGATTAACTAAATCTTGGTATTCCTTTTTGTTAGCTGACATTTTGAGTAACTCATGACCCCAAGATGGATGGGATGATGAGAAACATAAAAAATGCAGTTGATGAGATTCAGGGCTCTCTACATGTAAGTTGCCTTGTGCAAGCAAAATGTTAAACCCCAATGATATTTCAGTATGGACTGTACAAGCTTCTCTTCCCCAGATCAGGTCTGAAACCAACACAGGATTCACTGCCTTATGGCATTGTATTGACGCCAACAGAGAGTAACCTTAAATGAAATAGGGTTCTCATTCTCATTCATTGAGTAAATGTTGTTATTACCTTCCAGCTGTTTGTTACCACCCATCTGCCAGGCTACCATCTCCTGACAACAGAGTCGACAGGAGGGAACTGGTGTCTGAGCCTCAGCCATTATAATTTAGCCACTGCCAGTCTGGCACCTTAGCAGGAACCCTCCCTGCTTGGTGGCTTGAACTGAATAGACAATGAGGCACAGCCTGCTGTGGCTGAGGGCTGGGTACAGGCTACCCACTATTACTTCTGTCCTAGAGGGGTAATTGATGCCAAAGCCCCCTTCTTATGTAGGGGAGCAAATAAGTGTGAAAGGCAAATGGGAGAGTTCAGTGCTGCACTCCCAGCTGCTGCCACTCAGATCTATAAATGCAAGTGTGACTGTGGGCCCTGCCACAGCCCCCAGCAAGTAACTCCCACTCCTCCAGCTGGGTACCCAGCCCAGCCCACACCAGTGGAACAAATGCCTGTGGGCTCCCAGTAGCGCTCAGCTACCAGCCACAACACCAGCTGCTGAGGGCACAGCCAAGCTTGCACCAGCCGTGGAGGCTGCACCCAGAGGCTGCTATCCCTCTTCTGCAAGGTGCCACCCCCTGCTGCTGTTTTACCCCAAATCCCTCTGTTCCAGGTGTGTCCACTCCTGTCAGGCCTTTCTCCTGTGCTCACCCATCCACGATGGCCATGGTAGCACTCACCCATGTTTCCAAGCCCAAGGCTTGCCCTTCAAGGAGACTTCTGCCAATTACCTTAGAAAATACAAACTCAGACAAAGTTCTACAGAGTTTTGGATGCTGCCATACTTTCTGGAGCCATTACTAAAGAGTGACATAGGGGATTCTTATTACGGAACCCACATTTGGATTTCAAATGGTCTTTCCATTTTCCCAGCTCAAGTTTGGAACTTTATTTTATGATTAAAGTTTTATTACTGTAATACATTTTAAAATTATTCTTGTTCATTATTACTTAGCTGTATTGGTTACTAGGTTCATCACTGCTTGGAAGCCTGTGTGTTAGATCTGGTCTGGATAAATATCAAAAGGTTTGGATACTTTTCCAAAAGTTTTGAATATGCAAAATTGTCTATATTCCTGGAAAGGAATTGAAGTTAGCATATGAAAGAGGAAGAATCAGACACAGCAGGGCAAATTAAAGGACAGACTGTAGTACCTCCCATCTCTGGGAGAATTTCCTTAAAACTGAGACACGGCATCCTAGTGATTCTGTTCCTGCATAGCTTGTGTTAATTTAAAGTGTTTGTGTTTTATCATTGCCCTTTCTTATCAGGCTTTCTGTAATGGTCAGTGTTACAAACCTCAAGCCATGTGAGCTAATTAACTCAGGAACTGCAATTTTTGGAGCAGTATCATCATCTCAGACTCTGGCTGTGCTTCCAGAAAAAGAAAACAATATTCACTTTTGAAACTGGGTCTGGTTTAAGTCTTCACCCAGACATCTGTGTGAGGCCTCCTCAACAGAAAGATCTGGGGAAGGAGGAAGACCTTTGGTGGGAATCTTGGAATAAAATACCTGTTGATGGTCAGCTCTTTTCAGCTCATCTCAAGTAACTTCCCTAGAAGAAAGCTAAATTACAGTGTCAAAAGTACTGTAGATAACAGGCCCCTTGTGTGTTCCTCCATGGCCAGCAAGGTGCCTCCATCCCCATCAAGGTGGTCCCCAATGCAGTCTCACAGGACACCTGCCCAGGATAGCTGGGGCAAAGGAACAACTCTCCCCCTACCACCCCACTTGGGCCTGGAATGGATTTGAGTTTGGATTTGAATGGATTTGGTTGTGACAAGGTCACACCAGGTCCTCTCAAACACAGCACTGTCATGGTCCACTGTCATGAACCCCAGCAGAGCACTTGGCTGAGGATACAGGGATAGCCCATGAAATGCTGAAGACTCTTGAGACAAAGAAAGCTAAGTCTGAGAAAAATCTTACATGTTTTGTCTTAAGCTTTTGTAAAGATGGGGGTGTGAGATGAGCTGGATCAACCCAGAAAGCAAATTTATCTGGAACAGTGAAAACTCTTGCAATCAAATCTCTCTGTTTGTCTGGGGAATACCAGCTTTAGCAACAGCTGAAGAAGAAAGGCATGGGTCTTCATGTCATGGAGACAGAGTAGCTCTCTTGAGATCCCCTGTTACAACTGCTGAAGTTAACCAGAACAGTTTTGAGAAAATTTATGCCAAATTCTGTCTATTCACTATGGCTACAGAAGAACATTTGGACTTGAATTAACTTTTTGAAGAGCCATATTTGGAAGGATTCAGATATTATGTCTGTTTTGCTCTCTGTAGAAGAAAAAGATCCATGAAGACTGGCAGTTTAAAATCATTTCACACAAACCCAGACATTCTGGTGAAAAAGTTTGCACCAAAAATTTACCAAGGTCTAGTAGGATCTAAGTGCAACAGTGCAATTTCCTTGTAAATTCTGGGTTTATTTTAGTTATTTTAGCATAGGAATGCCAAACAATTAAC
The DNA here is from genome assembly GCF_001522545.3 of Parus major. Lineage (NCBI taxonomy): Eukaryota > Metazoa > Chordata > Aves > Passeriformes > Paridae > Parus > Parus major. Next base: position 44,602,060 of record NC_031769.1, on the reverse strand, counting down.
AGCACCATCCACTAAGGTATAAATATTTATTTCACAAAATGCTCAAGCAGAACTGACATCAATTAACCATTTCAAATATCCCATACCTTTTCTAGCTTTTTTTTTTTTTTTTCCTCCCCTGCCACACACACATATTTGATTCTTAATGCTGGAAAATGCTCCCTACCGAGTGATGTGCTCACAGAGATTATAAACAGTGACGGTGTGGTTTGCCTGCTGATACACAGTTAATTCTGTAGCCTCTTTCAAGTGAATTTACACCCTTCCATCTTCATGTAATGCCTTTGCATAGGAACTTAGGACACGTATCAGTTTGATTACATTAGAAAATGCAATCCAGTCTGATGAATTAATCTGAAGTAGAGGAAATTTTGATGCCAGGAACTCCTCTGCTTTCTAAAATGGAGCTGAAACATGGATTATTTGTCTTTCAATATATCCAGGCAAAGCAACAAACTGTGTTCAACTTCACAAGGACAACTTTAATGAATTTTCCCTCTAGGTACAACTGAGTGGAGAATTTTTCCATGTGCAACATACACTTTCTTTTTCTGCAGCACTTTTGTAACTGACAGCATCTTTGTATGTTATTTTAACTTTTTCAAGAACAGGACAAAATTGCTTCACCCATTAAAGAATGCATAGTTCAGTTGGATTAATTTTTCAGTTTACATCAGTGGCAAATTTAGTTTAAAATCATTTACATATAACATAGCCAAATATAGCATTCTGAGTTGAGAATGAATTGTAATTACTAAATTACAGTTTTCTCCCAGTCAATCTTACACCCATTTTAAAGAGTACTCCCACACTTGTTTTCCTTGAGACTTAATTATTGTACACCCTAAATATGCCATCTTCTAATTCTCATTTAGCTATGAATAAAAGTTTAAAGTATTTACTTTCTGGATTACTGAGGAGAAGATTCTCAATTTCTCAGCTGTGTATTTGTGAAAATATTTGAACTTAAATAACATATTATACATTAAGCTGTAATGAATAAAATTGCCATTATTTCTGCTGCTGATGAGAAAGGTGGAATTTAAATTCAGCCATGTTGGTAATTTTAAATTCCTTCCTCTCCCTTGAAAATCAATGAAAATGAAATCCATAACTTATAATCCACATTTAGAATTGTACTTAATAGCTGATGACATATGATATGACCTATGGGAAGAAAATAACAGAAGGACTCTCAACTTGAAGAAATTTGAGCGTAGACATCTAGGGAAAATAATCCAGAACTCAGTTATTCCTCAGAAGGGAAAATGAGGAAAGTAATGCTGAAAGAAGCCTGAGGGTGATAGTAGAGAGTGTATTAAATGTGACTGAGCAAAAAAAAAAAGAGAAAGGGAAATTTTTGGCTGCAAATTCAAAGACATCACCTCCTAGAAAAGGGAAGAAAAGATTCCACTCCATATGGCTTTGGTGTGACCACACTAGGAATACTAAATTCACTCCTGGGTACCTTATTAGCATCTAAAAGGGCAGGTTCAGTGGAGAGCAACAATAGTGTCTAAAGGATTGTCTGGGCTGACTTTATGGAAAGATTAAAATAGTTTAGGGGTGGATTGGGGCACCTTTTATTCCCATGGAGTAGCACTTTAATTTTTATTCCATCCTTTTCCCCTACATTTTAACAGGCCTACTTACAAAGCAAAATATTATGTGCAAGTGTGTAAAAGTCTGGCCCTAAAGGTGTAAGTATTGGCTTAGCAATGAACAGGGGAAGTTCCAATAGACATCTGTGCATGTCAGAAGGGTTAGTAACACCAGTGGGTATAACTTGCAACAGGATGATATTTGTAATGACAAAAAAATGAAAAACAGAATGAAAATTTATTGACAGGTCTTTTAGGGTATTGATTACTCTCATAAATTAAATGATGCATCTCTTGATGCATTTAAAACTATGCTGGCAGAGCACAAGTGATTGCACTCAAGAGAGCAATCCTGCTCTGGACAGGAGATGGACTGGATGGTTTAGTGGGTCTGTGTCTTTCTACTTTTGTGGACTTAGAAACCTTTAAAAGAGATAGGGTGTTACAAGACACTTAGTAATAAATATGCCCCACTGTCTAATGTAGTGCTTGGCCAAAGCCCAGATAATTCCTGAAGTACACCTCAGGGCCTCATAATGACTCTAGTGCTAAACATCTTACAGTCTCACCTCTGCCTGGCCAGAGCAGTGAAACATTACACAGCGTAAACAAGAAATCAGTCAGTATTCCTAAGCTGCAGTCTCTGATTCCTAAGCTGTAGTGTTGGGGAGACTATTTGGATCTGCTAGAAATGGTGTTTAGATCAGTTTTCTGCAGGGTTTAAGCCTACTAAAGCCTCCCTGGAACTATTGCTTTCAGACGGTTTCCCTGCCACACCCTCTTCATGTAGCATCTTCCCCTCTCTCCTTATCCAGACCCAGGACTTCCATCAGGAGGTGGATGATCACTTCAGTCAGGAAAAATGTTCAGATCCTCAGGCAGACGGACCTGCCACCCCCTGACGCTGCAGACACTCAGCAGTGACTGTAGGTGTTGGTCAAAGAGGGCTCCTGCACTGAGCCCCCCGGCAGTCCCCATGCACCCACTGCAGGATGCTCATCACCTCCCCCAGAACTCCAGCACTCAGAAGGTTTTGTTAGAACCTTCTGCTTTTTGGCAGAATGGTTTGTTTTACCTTCACAGATCATTAAATCTCTATCGATTTCAAACAATTGGTTCTCCACGCTGTGCAGACTTTGTTATAAATTACTGATCGGGGATGTGAGTTGCTTTGGCTCTCTGTCTGGTGTATTTAGCAGCGATTTTCAGTGTACACTTCTCCTGTTACTCTTGTCCAGCCCCACACGACAGAAGAGCTAACTTCAGCACAGGGCAGAGGTGAGTTTCCACTCTGGTCCATTGGCTGGGGAAGGAGGTGCAGTTGCCATGTTGCAGGGGGGCAACAGATCTCTTGTTATCTTGGGTATTAGACTCTCACAGAGGCGCTTTCCCAGTGCAATGGTCTGATCTTGAAAAAGAAAGAGCTTTTCCCTGGAGCTCCCCAGGCAGCTGATCACCCTTTCAGATAGATCCACTGGGATTTTTTATCCCTATTTAGAAACCAAAATTATGCAGGCTGGACCTCAGTTTAATATTGTATTAGGGACGTGCATTGTCATTCTCCTGTGACAAATATTACATCATCTTTTTAACTAGTAATATTTTTAACGTATATATTTTGCTAGGCAACAGACTGGTAGTTTTTGGCCTTTTAAAGTCACACAAAATGTTTACCAGCTTTGCTATCTGAGCACTACAAAGGCAGTTAGCCTCATGAACATGAAATGATTCACATTCACTTCAAGTGTGTTCTGTGTGTCCATTACACACACACATACATGTACATATATATGGGTATATACAGAAAATTACATACAAAGGCTTGCTACAGAGGGGGACTGTATATGTATAAAATCATTGTAAGTACTTGTCTCTCATGCTGTCCTCACTGTGTTTGAGTGCCAGAAACTAGACATGACATTCCAGACTGGAATGATGCAAGGAAGAAATATATTGCATGTATGGAAATCATTCATTTTCCTTGTCTGGGAACCTCTTGAATATAAATAATATTTTCATTTATAAATTTCAAAGTGCTGTCCTAAGAATGGGTAAGAATCATTATCTTCATTTGACAGCTGGAGAAACAAAGAGCAGACTGTTTTAAGCAGCAATCTAAGGTCACATGGAGTAAATTAAGTCAAACCTCATCTCCCGAGCCTGACTTTCCCTTGAGAGAGCACACCAGAGAGCACACCACTCACAACTTTATCAGCTGAAACTCTTCAGTGGGTATGCTAATAGTATTGGTAACCCTGAGTCTTCACAGATGATGTCTGAGTTTTCAAACGATCAGGAAATTTGCTTTAAATGCATAAGATAAAAGCCTCCAAATAAATAAAGTTGTGTTTCTTATATTTATCTTCTGCTATCTGAGCCTTTGGAGTATGCTAAGGAAATAGTTTCCAGGTATTTCTACCACCAAAAAATCCAGACTTCTTTCCTTAAAAAAAGAGGTGGGGGTGGGGAAGGGGGGAGGGGGAAGGGTAGTAGTAAGCAAACAGCTCTTAATACTGTAGATAAAATCTGGAGAGTTGTCAAAACAACGCAGAGATCATACCTATTTCTGGCGCACGCTGAAGGCTGCTCTCTTTATTAAGTGATCTCCCCACCCTACTCTAACCTAAAAGCAGATCTTGTTTTCAGACTGCAGTGATAACTCCAGAGAATGATAAATGTCCATCACCACCTCAGTCTGGATCCTCCAGACCTTTCTGAAACTGCAACAGCTTGGGGTAGATCTCAGACTATGCCACAGGAGCTGTGGGTCTTTCTGAGTTGTTTTAACCCAAGAGCTGATGTGGCTGGAGCACAGCAACTCACAGCAGGGTATACCCCAGCTTTCTTTTGCAATCAGAACCATTCTTCTCCCAGTACAAGACAATTCATTGTGTTCAAATTGGTAATGTGGGACCAAAGCTGCCACACAGAATGTTGGTCCAGCCTGAGCTCATTCCTCCTGCTGAAATTTGCTGATGGGTTAACTCCACGCTGTGAAGCTTTACATCAGATACTGTTTATCTGCACCCTTCTTAATTCATGCCAGATGAAATTCATAACTCTGAAGCAGTGATGTTCAGTTTAAGGGGTTTTTTCCCTCCTAAGACCTGTCTTTTTCAAATGTCTCCAAATTAGACAATCGCTAGGGGCACTGATAGTTGTTTTCCTTTTAAGTCAGAGGCACTATTTGCTTTTTCAGTTCCTCAGTTGTTTTATCTCTTATTATGTTGAATCATTTTGAAAGCTATATCTTCCATTTAAAAGTCATATCCCATTATCTAGGAGGAAATTTGAAAAGGTCGATGTTAAAAGAAAACACAAGCTAAAACAACCCCAACACTCAAGCCTTCAACACTAACTAACCCATACGATATTGAAGGTTAATTAGACTTTAAGAAAATGCACAGGCAATACATGTGGCACGCTACTGATAAAATGACATTGCTTATAATGAATTAAATTATTGTAGAACCTTAGTGAGGCACTAATCATGGGCAAACCACTGGAAAAATTTTAATGTTTCTTCAGGCTGGGATCTCTTTTAGCTAATGAACAAAACAATACAATGTACTCTTGTGTGTGGTCTTCAACAATTTCAGTTGAGTTTTACTCAGTGCACTTGCATATATGTTGCACAAAATAGCAGCTGTAGTGTATGATAGTCCTGGAGACACTGGGTGGTCTCTGAAGAGTGTGAATCAGCAATATGTTGTGGGGTGTTTTATGGGGAGCACAAGATAATCCCAATTGCTTCTCCATGTCTGCCAGCATTTAGGTATTGAAACAGATGCAGTAAGTACTGGGTAGAGGCACATATGAAAAACTGAAATCAAGTTAAACATGTTATTCAGCTTTCATTCCTCTCTCAAAGTCTTAAAATTGCATGCTGGTGCACATTTGCTGGAGCATGAAAAGTAAAGTATATGTTGTGATTGGATCTCTTTTTTAGCAGAAAAGGTCTAAGTGTGTGCCCTGTATATAATATGGGCATATAATGTGCTCTGCTAATAAATAAATCAATCTGATCTGAGAACCCAGTTCTTGTTTTTCAGATAACTTGTTGACAGACTGGTAAATGAAATTGCTCAGATTTCTTCATGCTGTAACCCTTGAAAATGTTACAAACGCTTTAATGACAGTAAGTCTGAAGACCCAGCAGCACCCAGAATCCATATTGCTAACACATGAACAGCCTTTACCATCTGCAGAGCCTTCAATCAACTCCATTATATTCCTCCCAAAGACAGACACAAAATGCATTTGACATTATCACAGTTTCGTTAGCTAAAATTTCACTATGTGATCTCTCAGGCAACCCTCACCTTTAGAGGAAAATGCAGATCTCATCTATTTGGTTTTGCTGTTTCTGAGAACTCAAAAATCCAGACAAACTAAAATCTTATATTTGAAAGAAGTGTCAGGAGAAGGGCTCCGCGAAATAAAGAGTAATTAGTTCTACAAACTTTAGTTTGATGGCACTTGGATACTCGAAGACATAGGCTTCTTGAGAACCTGCTGGGGAGCAGAAGTCACAGAAACTCGCAGATGTGTAATCACAACATGAACACAGTTCTGCAAATTCTTAATCAAAAGGAGCAGGCAACATGGAGTTATCACAACCTTAATTCAAGCTCTTGAAGATAAGGCATTAAAATGTCTTAAACCAGATAATGTTGCCTCCCATTTCAGTTGATCATTAAACTTATTCCATCTGTTTGGGGTTGCAGCCCTGACTGACTCCCTCTGAATAGAAATTGATGCATGAAAGCATCACAGAGGCAGTTCTGTCTGTACCATGATTAAAACACACAGAGAGATACCTGTTAGGACTGTTACACAAAATAAAAACACATTTTCTTCCTTTTGCATACCTTCAAAACACATCCCTCTTTTAACCCAAACCCTTAAAAGGGTGTCCTTGTCACTGCAAAACTGAAGAAAACACTGGAAGTTGGAGCACATCTTTTAACAGTTTCCAGGCAGTCTGTCTCAGCCCGGAGCAAAGAAGGGTCTGGTAAGCTGCCTTCCATCTTCTCAACTATTCTTATCTCTAGTTCTGTTTCTAAGGTCAGTAAAAAACATGCAGAAGTGATTATGCAGGAACTAGCTCTGAGGGATTACACTATTTGTCAAAGTAGTAACAGTGAATTCAATATGCGTAAATCTCTTCTCCCTGTGCAGTAGAGCTGTGCTCTGGAATACCAGTGGGATACTGATAGGAGCCATTTCCTAGGCAGTTTACCTTTGGGGAAAGTTTGTGGTTGATATATAAGAAACCCATTTTTTTAAGAACCCACAAGTTGCAAGGGACAGTCCCATGGGCCCTTTCTGCCAACAAAAACAGCTGATTTACTTTGCACTTTTATCAGTGATCCAGAAAAAAAAAATAAAATCCTTGCTGATAAATTTGGCAGATGACACAAAGACTGGGGGTGAAGAAAGAAGAGAGGTCACTGATGTGGGCTGAGCTATTAGTAAACAAACAGCACATTTTCTAATCCACCCCAATACAAAGCTGTAAAGCAGCTGTGACTGTAGTAGGTCATTACAGAATATGACTCTGTCCTGGAAAGCAAAGACAGCCTGGTTACAGAGAATACCCAATCCCTGAGGAGCTGTAGTGGCCAGAAGACCAAATCTTTAACACACAGATGAGAGAACTTTGGGATACAGAGTTTGTCTCCTGGGATGTCCAAGGGCACTTAAGGGCTGCCAGAATATGGGCTCTCAGTGAGGAACACCAGCTTCCATGCTGTGGTGTCCCAGAGGTTGCCACCTGGATGTGATGGTGTGATGTGTGGGTGTGAGTCTGGTCAATAACCCAAACAGCTTTAGACCACCACATCACCTTGTAAACATTTCAGACACGGTCTAGATGCAGCCAGTCCGTTCCATCCTGGTGTCTGTGGGCTAGAAAGGTGTTAATAAGCTGTAAAGCAGAGTAGGTGCAGAAAATTTGCCTCATGTAGTAAAAGGCTGACACTTTATTGCCAGGAAAATGAAGGGTTGGATTTGATCAGCCTGTAAGAACAAAACCTCATACTGGGTTGTGTGGTACAGAAGATGGAGGTAACACCACCCAGAAGCTGCAAGTTGAAACTGGGCAAGTTGAGACTAGACTTTAGAAGTGCTGATGTTTGACTACTAGAAGAACCTCCCAAAGGTGTTGCTGGGTTCCCTGGCCCGAGCAATTTTTTGAATTTGAGATGAGACTCCTTTTAGAAGAGCATCAGATGTGCTAAGCACAGCAATATCTTTGGCTTCCTAGTGCATCATTTGATGAAGCCTTCTCTGACTTTTCCTTTTTCTTCCCCTGTTCCAGAAAATATGATTTAGAGGGGATAACCCGGTAGGAGCATCAGAGATGTTTTTGTTGACTTCCTTTCCAAGTGGATGTTTCAGAAGACAGTTACAGGCTATGCTAGGTGAGGTGACAAAGAAATTCAACTCCCATGTGATCCTATATTACTGGGCATGATAAAGATTTTGGGCAGACCTGAATGGAGAAATCAAGCTGGCTTTCTTCCTTCATACAGACCATCATTAAATCTGGCACTTCCACTCGAATAAAGATAAGTATTTTGCAAATAATTTTTGGATTAGAGCAAGAGTTCAAACATGTCTGAGGGTTCCTCTAGAATGGGAAGTGTCATTTGGGGCTGGGGATCTAACAGAGACTCACCTAATAAAATCAGCTGGGGATGTCAGCATATATAGGAATTTAGTTGTCCATATATGAGTATATGAGGCTATAAATAGGCTTTTGGAAAGCTTGGAAGCTTGCAGAGTTATTGCTTGTTATTTTAAAATGTTAGTGTGGGTTTCAAGCTCATGAAAGAAATACAATTGCTGGTGAAGACCTGTCTAGCCACACAAAGGAGGAGCAAGAAATTCAGGTTCTTCCATCTCACTCAGCCTTGCCATGGAGGAAAGACCAGCTCCTGGTAAGTTTTGGTTTTTATGAACAATTTAGCCCTCAGGGCCCTCTGATGGTCTGAGCCAATTTGGATGCCTCCTTTGTGATACAGATATATGTTACCAGCCATTCATTTCTTTTTCCTTATTTTCCTTCTTAAAACGAAAAGTGCTGTAGTGCAGAGTTTGTCTGAGACTGTCTAACACTCCCAGGGACATTTACAGGACCTTCCACCATACTTGTAGGTGCTGTATCTCACTGGAAGGACTCAAAGGAGATACTTTGGTAAAATATGTCTCTTCAAATGTGCCTCTATGCATTGGATGGAGATCATCACTTTAGGGCTGGTGGTTTCTAGAGAATTTGTCTTGTGGATCCTAGCAGATTCACTCACCATTTGAGTGCCCCCTCCCAGCAGCACACAACTAGAGCCTGGCTCTTCGCAGATTCTGTGTCTTACTGGGTAATGTTTCCACATTAATCCCAGCTAGGAGGGAAAAATCAAGCTGTTCAGGAAAATATGCTTTATTTTATCTTTTACTTCAGCTTTTATCATTAGGAAAGGGCATTTATCATTAGGAAAGGAAAGTTGGTTTCTGGGCTGGATGAGTCAGATGGAGCTGATGACCATTAGCACTACATTAAAACAGTGAAGTGAAAAAAACCACAATTTCTTGTAAACATCTGATTTAAAAAAACCAAAACATACCAGTAGTTAGAAGCTGATAGAAATTATTAGCAATAAGCTCTTTTGCACAGAAATAGGTTTATTATCATCTTTCCCAACCTAAACAATCCCATGAATCTATGCACTTGCAGCAGTTGGCATGAGTCTGGCATGGTGTCAGCAAAGACCACCTCTCCACCTGATCCTAGGAAAAATACCAGCAAGCCAGGGTATATTCTTTTCTCAAGCCCTGCATAACATGCTCCCATTGAGCTCTGCAGGAAGTTTTGTGCACATGCAGGTGTGAAAACCATGGTCTAAAAAACGAAAACCAGTCAATTTTGCTTTTTCAGCCGGCAGACCTGTGAGCAAGGATGTGTCTGCCTTTAAAAGACTGGTGTAGAAGGGCTGTGTTTTGCTACATCACTGAAAGCTAATAGAGGCTAATAGACCCAACAAGGAAAGAATAAATTAATCACAAGTCACAGCCACGTGAAGTTCTTAGGTAAAAATCAGATTTGTTAGAGGGTATAGTGGTTTCTTTTGGGTTTTGTTTGTGTTTTAAAATCAACAGAAACTTGCCCTCTGCAAGATGCACCGCCTGCTCCTGGGTCTGCCCACACTCAAATTTCAAAGCACATTTGTGGCTTGTTGAGCCCTAGTGTTGTTTGGTTGCTTTTTTTGGTCGAGGACTTTTCCGTATGATTACACTCTAAAAGTGTGCCACAGATTACATGGTCCATAACCAGGTTACAAGGAGAGAACACAGGTCTGCCTTTAGGAAAACATCTTTAATCCCAATAGGGCAGCTTCAAACATTCAGCCTACGAACTTTTGCATTATTGACTTGGTTAAATGTAGGGACAATTCCTGTAAAAGTCAGGGATGTTCACAGGGGAACAAAATTGCTCATAATTAAATTTAAAAGTGAAGCAAAAGAACCTGAAACAGAACCTGAAAGTTTGCAGGATTTGGCTTCAGGTATGGAAAGCATAGTGTTAAAAACTTGGTGTAACAAAAAATCCAGTAATTTTTGCATTTATTCTAAAATAGCAAATCATGTCTGATTTTGTCAACTCTTTAGTTAAAAGGGGGTGAAAAATACTGACTATAAAGGAGGTGAATGAAATGGCCTGTGAGGCTTTATAGGTAACATAAAAATCACTATTGAAACAATGATCCCCTCAGTTGAAAATATTGACCTTTGCTGAAGAAATTCACAAGTCCTGAACACAGTGTTTGCTGCTTAGTCCAATTTCAAGTCAATTGAAGGAAGCAAAATACAAAGAGAAAGGTCATATTGACTTAGTATAACAATCTTAATGAATTTTGGCCCTCTGTTTTGCACTTCCAGTGGAAATATTAACTCAGTGGCTCATTCCCTTCCTCTCTGTGCCGATCCCAAAAATACAGGTAGAAGGAACAAGCTTTACCTCAGCTTGATCCCCCAACAGCACCAGCACTGTGTTTAAACAGAGCCTAAAAACCAGCCTCCTTATTTTTAGAAAAAACGTTTACTAAAAGTAGCTGTTGTTGACAAGAGAAGTCACTCATATTTGAATATTAAACATTTCCAGCACTGTAAGTATGAGGGGAAATTTAAGTAATTCAAGAATCACAATCAATAAGGAAGAGACAGTGAAGTATTTCTGTACAGGGAACATTTCTCTGCCTCCCAATAGCAATTGTTCTGTACTAAACCAGAGTATTTTTGGGACTTCTGTTGCTTATAGGTATACCAGTCATGGACCAGCACTCAGCTGAGTAAGGTACTGTACAAATGCAGAACAGAAAGCCAAATCTAAGCCAAAAGCTCAGAGATGGATGCAGACAGACAGCTGGAGGAATAGAAGGAAACAGTGACATTATAATATTTAAGTCCTTACTTCAGATAAACAGTGACAGACACTATGACAAAAATTTTTTGCATTTTTTTAAAGCCGCTGCTTCCTCTGTCAGCCCCAACCCTGCCATCCCCAAAGCCTAAATGAAATAAATCAGTCTGTTAACAATGACTGAGCTGCACTGGCAGCCAAGGTCGGAAGTCTGGTGAAAGACAAATGGTTAAAGTTTACTAAGCAGTTACAAACCACCAAAAACAGGTCTTAAAATGGGAAGTGTCAGGCAAGCCCTTAATAACAGGTAATACTACCAGCCCCACCCATAATTATGGTACTCGTCTCCCCACCCTCTGAATGTCACTCGTTTCCATCAATTGCAGGCTTTTCAGAGCACAGACAGTGCCTTGGCAGTGTCTGCACACTGCCTTGCTAAAATGAGGTGATGTTTTTTATCTGAGCTTCTGAGAGCCTGCTGCAATATATGTATTAAATAATAACAGCACAAATAATAGCAATAATAAGAAAACAGGAGTATCAGCTCTACACACATCCAGCTATGCCGATGCTATCACATCCCCTGCACCGTTTCAGGCAACCTTGAAAGATTGTGTGTAGATGTATTGAAAGGAATACATTTACAAAACATCACATAGTCCCCATTAGGAGATTTTTATGATCACATTACTATGTGCTTTGTCTTCAAACGGAGACTTCACTGGCTTTTCCACCCATAAGCAAGAAAAATTACTTGCCACACTCATTATCAGTCTCTTGGTTCAGGTTTTCTCTCTGATGTACAGCTGCTTCATTTTGTTTCTCAGTTCCAATAAGACATATTATTGTCACCTTTTCTGTAACAATTTCCTTATACTTCTGAAACTAGGTGACTGTCAAGGATAGTACTATAAGCCTGAAACTGGTACATACTAAGAAATGTTTTAGATGTGAAGAGATGGTTAAATATTTTTGTTTAGTCATTATTTTACACATTTACTACCATTTGGGTTAGAGGGGTTTTAAAAATTATATCAGATAATTATATTATCTTACCCAGGAGCCTTGTAATCTGTTTGCTCTGTTTAGGGGGACAATGAGTGTGCAAATCAAATGGAAACTTCTATACTTTTGATATTTTGATTTGATAGAGGGTGCTTTTTAAACATCTGACTCAATGTTCAAGAAAGAATAAAAAAAAATATGGGATGAATTTTCAAATAAATAAGGGTTTGTGAAGCAAATTAGGGAAGATTTTGAGAGACTTAGTGCCTCAATGAACAAGCTCCTGTGTATTTGCAATAATATAACTCACAAATCACAGTAAATCAAGTGTGCTGCTTTGATTCGTGAAAATATGCAAGAATATCCTTTTAACTATGTGATCAGCTCTATACTGAGCCCTCACACTACCAAAAGGTCAGAATCCAAAAGGGTTAAGTATTGACTGACAAGAGGATGAAAGGGAAAGCAACAGAATGTAGGTGTATAAAGGTCTTGAGGGACATTCCTAAAAGTCAGTATCAGTTTTTTACACTTCTTGCACAGGACCAGATATGAATTTCAAATAATGAATAGATTCAGATCATCTGTACTTTTCAAAAACGTGAAACTCATATTTATCTGTGCCCATGCCAAAAACTTCTCTTCTTTTTTCTTGCTCAAGCCTCCATTATTTTGAAAATTCATACCAAAAAACCCCATTATTTTTACCCTTTTTCACCCATTTTGACCTGTTTAGAATATCATATCCTCTCTTGTCTTTGACCATATAATTTGTACAGTCACTTACTGAATTATGCAACCCAGGAGTTTACAAAACATCACATGGGTGACATTTGCTACTCACCTGGTGTGACAATTTGTTAGAAAGAAATGGGTTTGAAAGCAAAAAAATCCTCGGGTGCTGGCTATTTCCAGCACCACCAAAAAATTCTTCAGATCCCAAATGCAACAAGCAGGTTAGTGACCTACATAAATGGGGAATGTGCCCCTGCCCTTCAGTCCAGCTACAGCAGAGCCTTAAAAGGGACTATTGCCCTGTTACAGGACCTTCCATGGTAGCAGTGGCAGGATGAGAGACTCACAGGGTGAGGGGTTGACTACAAAAGGCCCTTGGCAATTTGTGTTCCACTTTCCTTTTCCTAGGGGCAGGATGTTTTGGGAAGAGAGAGTTTGCTGGCAACCTGATCCTCTCTGGAGCTATGGAGATCTTCAAAGGAGATGTGCTGGCAGCCGATGTCCCCCCTCCCCCATTGGGTTTTTCCTGTTCACACTGTGGATCTCTCACACAACAAACCTCCTGATCAGCTCCTTCTTCTTTCCACGGCACAAGCTCAGCCATATGAGTCTCTCTGTAGCATGCACCACATCAGGAAGTCTCACCATGTTGTTTGTGTGGCAGAATGGCTCCATCGTGCAGTGATATTAACTGGCTTCAAAAACATACTAATTTGAGAAGTTGTGTGGCTTCTAAATGGAAGCAAGAACCTGATGGCTGAGAAAGGCAATAGCAAACAGAGCAAAGGAAGAAGCTTATGAGGAGGAAATAGCTACTAAGCCAGTCTTTTGACTTAGGGCTTCCCAGAAACCATAAAACCTTCGTTTCTGTCCCGCAGAATTTCACATGCACCAGGGATAAATAAATCTGGTGCCAAAGTTGGCAGAGCCCTTTCCCCTCTCTTGCTCTAGAGGTTTTGGTGCCCAGAGCTAAAAGCTTCACCCGAAGACACTTTCCAAGCCATAGACACTTTGCAAGCCATCCCTCCCTACTAGAGGAAATCTGATGCAAAGAAAGAGAGCCTGACTTTTCCAGCTCTGCAGAAGGGCAAAAGAAGAGCTGAGAAATTATAAAGCCATGTCCCAGCTCAAAACCCTCCAGCCATACAGCAGCACCTGAGGCCTGAGATGTGGCACAGCCCTCTCTGGACTGGCGAGTGAGCTGGCTCAGGATGGGCTGCAGGGACCCCTGGGCACACATAGCAGTACCTCCACATGCTGTCTCCCCTTCAGCCTGTGGATTTTGCCTCACAAATTATAGTCAGTGATGCTGCTGTAAATGGCAGTATCTCTGAGAATGGCTTCATTCAAATCACACTTCTCTGGCTGTGCACAGGGAGCAAGTTGGGTGGAAGAAAAAAGGCAGAGCTAGCTCAGTAGCAAATATTGACACAAAAAAATAACAAAACATTATTGTACAAACCCAAACAGTGAACAGGTGAATCTATGGATAAGTATAGTCCAGGAAAGGGCTTCAGACTCATGCATTCATGTTCACATTTCTAGTGCTAAAGAATACACTTGCAGAAATGGACCCTGCGTAAGCACAGGTTTCAGAAACTTAGAGGAGATAAATAAAAAAAAAAAAGTCATTTATAATTATGCAGGAGGGCAGATATTACCAGATACAATAAAGCACTCATGCACTTGCTCAGTTTGGGGCTTGCTTATTTGTTAGTTTTTAATGAGGATACTCCTGCTGGCATCCCTTAAGTCTCAACAAATGCTCTCTTGATTGGATGCTCTGCACCAGCAAGGATTAGGCTCACACTCAACATCTACAGTAAAGCTCAATCTTGAGTCACATTAGCTCATGAACAAAAATAATCTCTATTTTGTTACAGTCAAATATACACCAAAACAAAGTTGACAGTCACACTACCTGCATTGTACAGGTTGTCCTACACCTAACAACCTGCATTTCTCCTCTTCTTTATTTTCATTCTTTGCTGAGGGAGGAGTGGTTTATGATGGAAAATAAACAGCTTGTTGTAAGAACAGACTTCTCTCACCCTCCATTTAATTAACAGGTTGCTTGTGCTTTCTTAATGAAGCCAGCCATGATTTCCACTGTGTAGTGTTTTGTTGTGCAAAGTCGCTGTTCCCCAACACTTGCATTTCTGCTGGGTAAACCTAGGTCACCCATAGTTTCTGAGTTTTCCTGCTGAATGCCAAGCAAGGCCTTTTATTTGGCAGACAGCAAGTTTGCTAAAGCACCTGCTAGCAGGAGCGAGGGAGGGTATGGAGTACTCCACTAGCTGCCTAAATAACCTGAAAACCTGTCCCTCAGTCCTGCTTCAGATCTCCAGTTTTGATTTGTATTTTCCGACCCTGTGTGATGTGGTCCTGATAACCTCAGCCAGGCAGTGCTTGGGTACTTCCAGCAGCATGAAGCAGTTAGATGGATGCACAAGTTATGAAATATTGATCCAATTCCCCCACTGAAATCACCTACCAGCAAAATATGGACATCCTTTGAGAACATGAAATGCACCCTGACTCTTAAAAGCAAAATACCAGGAATCTGAGGGAAAAAGCCTAGAGCACCACTCATTTGTGTCACCAGTTTTACTTAGGAGAAAGGAGACACTGACTAGGCTGTGGAAATACCTGGAAGGAAGTTTGTGAAAGCGCATTTTCACCCTGTGCTTCATACACAGAAATGCTACATTATTTACTTACTTGGATGATGACTGGGAGACACATTAGCATGAACTATTATGGAGATGAATGCCTCAATTTTAGGAATCCATATCCCAGTTGTTACTCTGAGAAAATTGCTGCCGACATAGATGGAAACTGAGCCCAACCAATAACTTAAAAATCAGATCTCTGGAGTAAACATGAAGAAGCTGCAGAAAACGAAACAGGAGTTTGATGCAAAAGCAGCCTTAAAACCAGAACCATTTTCATTAGCATGGTGTACGCATCTTTGCTTAACTGATTATACGTTTTCTTCATTGGGCAAAAGGGATTTGAGACATGCAAATTCTAGCTTAGGGATAAATTGTGTAACGTCACACTTGCTCATGAGTAATCCCATTGACCTCCCCAGGCCGCCTCATGTGAGCAGGCGCTCCTCATCACCGCTGCGGGGTTTCAGTGCACTTCTGCAGCTGCACCAGCCTCCTGGGCAGCTCCTCGCCTGCCCTGCTTCGGCACCGGGGCTTCCTCAGGCTCCTCCAAGCACCGCGATGCCGCGCCGAAGCGCAGGGCACAAGTGTCCTGTGCGAGGCATTAGTTTGATTAGTTCTCTTAGGATATGCACTGATACTTTTTTTCATGACTGTAGATAGAACGTTTCAAGGTTACACTGTGAGAACAATCAATCTTTTAAAACACAGAAGTTCTCTAATTCCATTTGCAAAGAAAACAGAAAAAAAAAAGCAGCGCGTGTTCTGTGGCAATGAAAAAAGCTAGTAAAGTCAGCACAGCTGAGCCCCTAATTTTGTCTTTTCACCTAGTTTCAGACAATTAGGTCTGTGAACAGTAAAAAAAAAGTGGGGAGGACAAAAGATAAAGAAAGAAACACGTGGTTAATTTTTGCAACACAGTGCCCAAATGAAAAGAGACCACTTGGCTTCATCTAACTTCCCATCTTTGTAGTCTGAAGAATTCTGCAACACGCTACTGGTACATGCCTGTAAGGTAACTAGTAACTGGCTTCCATAAACATTACATTTACCAGAAGGAAAAAAACCCAGTAAAAACCCCTGCTTAGTTCACTGCTCATTATACAAGCCAAATTGCAAAGAGAATTTTTTTTTTTCTCTGCAATGAAGTAAATGGAAGAGCCAACACACACAAATATGCATCTGTTACTAATGAGATGTTTACAGCCCCTGCCTTGCCAATTGCACGTATGTAATACCTCCCTGCGTCCTTACCTATAGAGCTCTGGTTAAGAGACAATAGGTGCAAATTAATGTCTAAACAGACATTATCTCTTCAAGCCTGGACATGCCTTGAAGCCTTGTTAAATATTTTTAAATGCCACAGCTTTCTACTAAGGTTTTAAAACCCTTTCTTCCACTCTTTGCTGATGGTAAAAATGTTTGGGGGACAGGACAAGATATTTATAATAACAGGACATTTTGCCCTGCACTTTGTTTTAGCGTGTGGGGGGAATAATAATTGTATTCAGACTTGAAATGGCTTGGGTTACGCAGTTCAGAGCACAAGCACCTGCAGCAAATTAATTTGTTGTAGCACATTTATTATCTCATAGCTTCTATTTAGGCTGCAGCTGTTGCTATTATGTTAATAATGTTTTTTGTCACCACTGTATACAACAGGTTATGGTAATAGAGAAATTTTGGGGCGTGGGGTGTTGCTTTGGGTTTTTTTAAATTTTATTTCTCAGAAAGAAAAAAGATGGAGAGAATATAACACATAAGCATTGATCAGGCATTTAGCCTTCTGTTTATTAGCTGATTTGAAAGAGAATGGGCAAGAGAAATTAGAAAAGAGTAACAATAGACAAAGATGGCGCGTGCAGAATTTGTGAAAGCAAAAAAGAAGAAGAGATGGAAAAAAAGAAAGAAAGAAAGAAAGACCGAACACCGCAGTGCTGGGGTGGTGAGTGTTCGGGTGGGGGCGGGGAAAATGCTGCAGTTTTCGTGAAATAATAAGGTGGAAAAAAAGGCATACAAAGAGTAGGTTTTTCATTGTCTGTAAAATATAAACACAGATGAATTCTGTCTTTGGTTTGTTCATGCTTTTCACTCTGCACAGCAGGGATGTTCTTAAGAAGTTGCCCTCTGCGAAATTTCACTAAATGGAAACCGTGGACCCTGCATGATGCGATTATAATCACACCAGCCATTCTTTTTACATAATTTTTTGTTTAAAATCCAGTAATGCTTCTTGTTTTTAAAACATATATCTATATCTATACATGCATCTAAAACAGTGCTGGTTTACGTCCCCCCAGCAAAGTGCAATCTGAAGCTATAACTGGCTGTATCCCATCCGCAAATCTCCATGGGCTCAAAAACAATATGAAAATTTTTAGCTGACAAGAACATGTCTGCTGCCTGCAGTCACTGCAATAGCTCACCATGTTGCCTACTAACCAAAAGATCAAAAATTATCGATTTCATGGCGCTGCGTGCTTGGGATAGAAAAGCTACTTTAAAATTTGCATTATTTAAGAAATGAATTAAAAGAAAAGACTCATGTTTTAGAGCACTTTGGAACGTAAAAATGGCTTTATGTTTTAATCTTATCAATGATTTACTATAATTCTATTATTTTTAGCAGCTGGGGTCTGGAAATGATTTTTTTTTGCCGATGAATTTAGGATTTTGCCGCAGTATACATCTGCAGTCCCAGAATCCTCTGGTAAGATAATCCCTCCTGCGATGGGGAAACGCCTTTAACCTTTTCGTGAATGAAAAATATGCAACCATTTTGAAATAAAAAGGGGGAAAGAATAATGATTTCTAAGAGCTGGAATGAAATTTACTGTGAATTGAAAGAGCAAGGAAAGGAAAACATACTGTAATCGCGTTGTGGCGTTGGAGTTTCTAGCTGTTGTCTCCATCGCTCCTACCCTTTCTCCAACGGTGTCCGTAAATATGCCTGGAGTATGGTGTCACCCATATCTCACGCGGGTGAGAAATCGAGAACCAAGGTGTTCAGAAACGCAGCGCTTCCTTGCCATAACTGCATAAATGCTACAACCACCAACACCTCCATGCTGCAGGCTTTAAGGAAGATTTTGATCATCGGTCATTGAAATTCATTTGACCCGTGGATGCGTAAGATGACCAGGCTGCGTTAGGGGAGCCAAGCCTCTAGAAAGCATGAGGTGTTTACAGCTGCTCGGGGCTTTCAGCTACAAAGGGAGAGGGAAATTTTCTGCGGCATAAGGAAATTCAGAAGCCCTAATCCATGCACAGCCTTGTTCAAATAAAACTACTACTCTGATAGTCTCATACTTTCAGACTGCATGGTAATTAAGAAAGAGTGGTCTGAGCAGAAAAATCGTGTCTTAATGATTTACTATCTTATGTTTTAAGATTATATGTTAGAGCCAGTTACTTGGAATAAGGAAATCTGGCCTAAAGTTATCGAAAGGAAAAGGCAAAATTATAAATCAGCTACCTTCCTAAAGACGGCTTCCTATATGAGTACAGCTATGTATTTATTGACAATTAAAGGGCTACAACTCACAGAAACCAGGGTTTTCATGTGGACAGAGGTTGATTAGGGAAGACGGAGGTCAGTGTCACACCTCTGCAACTGGTATTGTTTTTTCCTGTGTTTTTGGATGTCTTTTCTGCCGGGGTGCCTCAATACAATGATTGCAATTGTTTAAAACGAGAAGTGTGAGACCCATAACCTTTAAGAGACAAGCACACAGAAATTTTAAAGGAAAACTTAGGTTCTGTCATAGACATGATGATAACAATGTTTTGATCAGTGTGGTGGATTTTTGCTCACAGGATTAAATTTTGAATATAAAGCCATCTTGATATTTGTTTGGATAGTAGGAATTAAAATATACATATTGAGAGATGTAATGCTTCATGTTTAGTCTGTTCTGCTGCTTAACATGCCAGTAATCAGATATTCTGATGAGTAATACCTCAGATACTAAATCAGCTGGAGACTTTAATCTTAGTTTCTGAAACATACCTGATAAATAAACTGTTGTAGGAATCCATGAGGACTGAATTAAAGAAGGAAGTGTGAAGGCATATTGCATTTATTCAAAATGAACACGAAGGGTAAGAACAACTTTTTTTTGAAAAATCAAATTGCTAGCCAATGACAATTCTATTGCTGATGCTTGCAGCAACATTTATAGACTACTCCAATTTATGTCATTTGAACCAGTTAACAAGATTTTTTGATCATTATCTTCTGTACTAATTTATTACTAATTTGTAGAGTCTTTCCTTCAAAATCACCCAGATACACACACACATTTTTTATTTTTTATTTTGCATAATTTTTGAGAAAAGTAAAATCTCACCATTCTTTTTATTTTGAATAATTCTATTTCCCTTTGTCCATAAAGACGAATTTTTTTTCCACTGAAGCTGAGCCTGAGTGGCAGAGCTATTTACTTAGCAGAGTAAAGACCTTGATGTGTATTAATAAAACGTAGGTCTCAAGTATGAGGCAGAAGTTACATTTATTAGTCCTGTGTCTCAAAGAGTGCTTAAATATTGCAAGCATCCCCCTCTCCTTTCCCCTTCGCTCCTGTATGAAAGTGAGACGACGTGACTTTTTAAATTCACTACAACCTCACTTTGCTGGAAGAAGACTCCTTTTCTTTTTTGCTTTCTGGTTAAGAGGATCAGAATGACGTATCTTTTTGCTGACAAGTGAATATATATTTAGTCAGTGTCTGAAAAAAAATATCTGTAGTTGATTCTTGAATATGTTCCTAGAGCATGCACAGTTAGAAGCCAATTATGCATACATTTTTAAGATCCATATGGGAAATCAAAGATTCAGGCCCAGAGCCCTAGATATTTCTGTAATTGGTAATTTTGCTTTGTCCTCATATTAGTACCATAGCTACTCATTTGTTACTATGGTCCTTATACCAGGATTTCAGAAGGAAAGGTGACCATCTAAGTTTACATTTAACTGTTTCTTATTTTTAATTAATGGGCTTCCTACTTTTTACCGTACTAAAAGTTGACTCTCCAAAAGCAGTGCTAAGGATGTAAAAAAAAAAAAAAAAGACTTAACAAAAAGATTTAAATCATTATCTTTTAAAATTCAGCCATGAAGCTCTCCTTTGCACTGAGGATTTCTTACTGCAAGGGTACACAATGGACATGTTAGGAGACTGCTTGACCTTTTGAAAAAAAATATGTCTACAGCATATTCTTCTAGTAAACTGCCACCAAAACAAACCTATTAAAGTATAAAAGAGCTTAGAGGAAACTTCTGAAGCTACATAGACACACTCAGTGCTTCTTGGGGAGGAAAGGAAAAAAAAGTAGAAGAGGAAGAAAAACTAGACTGTTTGTGAATTTACTGATGAAGCACCACATTGTAATATCCCATATAACATTTACTCTTCTTGTTTTGAGGGTGGAACTTGACACACTGTATTTTAGAAAAATTAGGAATATAAAATGTATTTTAGAAACAGTTTTATAATTGAGAGAACACCGACAAGTTAATCATAATTGCAATTCGGCTATTAAGATACTAGCTTTTCTGGAGTAAGGGTTTGGGGATTTTTTAAGGAAGAAATTTAAGAAAACATTTAGCTACCTAATAGCTAAAAATTGCAAAGCTTATATGAACAAAATTTCTATAAGCAATGTGTCTAGATGCAAAACTATCCTAACCACTTTGCAGTGAAACAAATAGAGATTAAAATTACAACAACCCATGCAGAAGTAAAGCATCCGAAAATCAACAAGCGTTAATCATTAGGTACAGAAGGCCTTACAAAATTTATATATATATATATATATATATATTTAAGTTGTATGTTTTAAACCTGTTTTTAAAAGGTCTAGCTCCAGTTGTCCTCGTCAGGTCAAAAAGAAAAGCGTTCCACAGTTCAGGGGCCAGAAGCAGAGACATGGACTGTACCCCTCCTGCTCCTGCAAAATCCAGGCTCCAAAAGCCCCATCCCTGCAGACCTCAGGGGGTGGGATGGCACACAAAGAGGCTCTGAAAGGTATCTGGGACCATGCAATGCATCAAGGGCGTTTGACTGATTCTACTGTTGTTATCAAGTACCCAATGGAATTGCTTATAGTGAATTTGGCAATAATGCCCTATAGAAACAGCACTTTGAACTTATATAGTACCTTTGATCCAGGGATCTAAAAGGAGGGGTTTGTCAGTATTACTATTCCCATTTTACAGAGGGTGAAACCAAGGCAGAGCAGATTTTCTCAAGGTTGTAGAAGAAGGCAGCTGAGAAAGGAAGATGGACAAAGAAATTAACTCTTTCCCCCACACCCTTTCCCCTTTTTTTACTGCTCAAGCCAATCTTCAGGAACACTTTCTCTGGCTCTTATCTTAAATTGGAATCAAATTTCTGGTGTCAAGAACAAGGTCTTTCTGCTCATAGCTGCGCCAAGTAACTCCCCAGGTAGGTGATGAACACTCACAGCCCACTGGCCTGATCTGGCAGAATTTTCTTTGTCAGCTCTTGCCAACAGCTGCCCTCATTCTTGCCCTTCTTTTGACCATTGTCAAAATGGGCATCTGTCCTAAGAGAAAACAGCATGATGCATTTCTCTATTCTCCAGCTTCAGGGTTGTCCAAGTGGCATTTCTTTTCCTTACTAGTGCTCACCAAAAGTTGCCCACAGCAGAGGAAGGCTGGTGGGTGGATGATTGCTACGCACTGCAATGGCAGGGGCATTTGGGAGGGAAACAGGATTTTTTATATCACCGTTGCCTTTCCAATGTCATATGAGTAGTGACAGCTAACCCACCCTTGGAACTTCTCTCCTGCACTTGCCCCATTGGTAGTTCCACCTTGTCTCTTGTATGCAGCAAGCCTTACATTATCCTCCCAGCAAACCCCCAGCCCAGGAGCAATCCCGTTTTAAAAAGCTCCAAATTCAAAAGAAAGCAGCTTACGTGAAAATCAAGCAGCACTATGAAAGAAGTTCCTTTAGTCTAAGGCTACATGTGACTGAATAAATCAAAGGGGAAAAAAACCAAATCTTTAAGTGCGACTTCCTAAGTAGAAACTTAGAGCCTGTTTAAAACAGGATTGTCAGCGGAAAAAAGCAGGCATAAAGATGCGAACCGCGCATCTCCCCGCTGCAAGAACTGCAGAAACTGGAGTTTGGTGGGGGACAAGGGGCTGCAAGAAGCAAAACAAGAATTAAATCTCCCACATCAGGTCCTGCCAAAGCAAACTTATACTGCGGGAACAAGACAATATCCATTTTTCGCTGGCAAAGGATGTTTTCCACAGCCACGTTGGTATATACGGTCCTTGTTTCATGTGGAGGGAGGTGTGAATGTATTTTTCCCTCCCGGTATGTTAAATACAGACTTTGCCAGTGCAAGACGGTGCACGCAAAAAGTCTGTGAAACATCCTGCTGTGCAAGCCCGAGCACGCCGAGAAGAGGCCGCCACGGACGTGCCTTCACACGCCGCCGCGAAAAAACCTTGTGCAATTCGTATTTTCCTGTTTTTTACCCCTCGCTAAAGAAGCGAGGGGCGGGCGGGGAGGAGGTGGGGGGAAGTTCGCTTCTCCCATTAAAAAAAAAAAATAAAAAAAAAAAAAATTGCATAACGAGATACTTTCTTTGGCAACTGCTTCCTGACAAATATTTACAGGGGCAGAGCGGGAGCGCGTTTCCGCCGACGTGAGCGGGGCCCGCCGCCACCTTCCCGGGCTCCCCCCCGGGCTCCGGGATGAGCCCCGGGCCGGGCTCGGCGGCTCTGCCCCATCTCAGCGCCGGGGCCGATTTTCCCCTGCAGCCCGAGCGCCTCCCGCACTTCTTGGCGACGCGGGCGTTTGGGAAGACGGAGTTTCGCTACAGTTGATGCCGTGCATTAAAAAAAATAATAATAAAAAAAAATAAAACAATTAAAAACCCTAGGCAAAGAAACTCCAAATTAGACTGGGAGGGGGAAGGGAGTAGGAGAGAGTCACAATGGCCTTTTGCTCCCCACTCACCCCCTGTTCCCTTCCCAAAGCAGGACCCCGGGCTGATCCCCTCAGTCGCATCCCCTCCCTCGCCGCCTCTACACCGCTCAGGACGGCAGCAACTTAGTTCCCGAGCCGGAAACTCGGATCCTTCTTTCCCACCTCCGGAATAAGGTGTCTCCGCCGTACTCCCCCTGCCCCGGCCCTGCCCAACCCGGCACGGCCCTGCCCAGCCCGGCACGGCCTTCCCCCCACCTCGTGCCGCTTCCCCGCTCCCTGTCTCCCTCCGCCCTGGGAGCCGGGCACTATTTCTCCTCCTCCCTCTGCCTGCCCTGAGCGCCGGGCGCCTATGGAATGCCGCGCGCGGGGCCCGGCCGCGGCGGCAGGATACACAGCCGGGCCCGGCGCTCGCTATAAGAACCTCCTTGTGAGCGACGCCATTTTAAGCCTCTCGCTCGGTTCGGCGCTGGGAGCAGCGGCGGCGGCGCTCGGGGGACACAAACACCGCCGCCCCGTACGGTCGCCACCCGGGAGCCAGCGGCGGGGGCACCGCCGTGAGAGAGGAGGAGTAGGAGGCGGCGGAGGTGTGGGAACAAGGAAGGAAAGACGGACCGGACCGGGATCGCCCGGGCAGCAGCAGCCGGAGCCCGGGGGGACCCTGCACTCTCTCCTCCTTCCAACGTTAGTGTCGCTTTCTTCGGCGGGAACTTGGGGTAAAGCGGGGCCGGCCCCCCCCCGCGGCCGTGAGGGGGTCCAGGGTGTGCCCGGCGGGAAGGACGGGGCTGGGGGAGGGGGGGAGCGGGGGTGGGAGAGAGGTGGGGGGGCAGGAAAGGAAGAGAAAGAGAGAGAGAGGGCTCTTGTTTTGGGGAGGTCCGGACAGCTGCGTGGCTGCAGGAGCGGCAGCTGCAGCTCCCGAGGTGTCTCTTGGGAAGCTCGTCCTGGGGCGAGGGGGTGGCTGCTCGGGTCTGCGGGAGAAGGCGAGTCCCTGCGCCCGGCTTTGCTCTCGTTTGCAGCAGAGCCCGGAGTACTTTAATGACCCTTTTTCATTATCGTTTTAAAGGTTCCTCCCCTTCCATTTTTAGGGAAGTACTAACTCGCCGGTGGGCTGCAGATCCCCTTTGGCGATAGGAGGGGGAAGAGAGCAGGGTACGGGTTTATTTGTACCGAATATAATTAATCACGGTCACTGCAGTCAGCGGGAGATAACTAATCTGTTGCCTTGTGGGGTTTCGGTCTTAGTGGCATTGCATATTTGCTGGAGAGGCTATGCTGCTGCTTCTGGATGCCGCCGAAATGAAGCTTCCCCGGAGCTGAGAGCAGTCAAATTAAGTTTTTTAACGCCCACCTTACCAGCGTGTTGTAGGGAATGCCTAGGGCTGCGGGCGGTGTGGGGGCTCCCACGCTGCGAGGAGAAGCGCCCGCTGCTTCCCGTGGCCGGCTGGGGGGACCACGGCGGCTCCCGCCTCCCAAAGTAGCGCGTTCCTGAGGTGTGGAGATCAACTTGCGGTGACTCCCAGAACTATCTAGGGCACTTACTTCTCTAGGAACAGGGTCTCCAGGTGTGTTTTGTGGTTTGTTGTTTTGTTGGTTTTGGTTTTGTTTGTCGTTTGTTTTTGTTTTGTTTTTTTAGCGAAGCTTAGTTCATCTTTATTGTGCATGATTAGCTGCTCCTAGCGCAGCAAGTTTTCTTAAATTTAGCAAGACCTTGAATTCTTCCCTAGTTAAAACTCGATGTAAGACGTTGGACAGTTTCTTTTTTGTATCTCTTCCCAAAAAGCTTCTCTGAAGATTATGCTTTCTGGACAGAAAGGACAGACTGTGTGAAGGTACCACAGGCAACTTACTTGTGACTTTAGGAATAGCAGTGTTGATCTTTTTAATCAGCTACTTCTTGATCTCTTTCTCATGGAGCAGCCATTGTTCTGACACTCTGTATATTCCAGACATCTGTGGTCCTCCCATCCCCCAAAGTATGCAAGTGGTGAATGGAAAGAGGCTGGGCTGGTATGCTGAGGTCGACGGACGGAAATCAAGGAGGGGTTTTAGTAAAACAGGATCTTTATGTGCTGAAACTACAGTAAAAGCGAGGAGGAGAAAACTAGCTGAAAGAGTGTTGGGGTTTTCACGCTCCTAAGTTCAGGCGCACCAGACAGCAACTTCCCAGTTAGGATTTTGCTTTTGAATGACAAAAAGGTACTACTGCAAGGCTCCAAAAAAAAAGCCTAAGCGGCAAAACTTACTGGTGTGTATTGGCCCAAGTCATAATGTGAATTTCAGTACCTAACAGTCCAGGAACCTAATGTTGATCTTGCACTTTTTATAAAAAGGTGCTGACAGCTGCAGGTATGTGACTGCTGTGCCATTTGTCTAATGACTGGTACTGTTGCAAATGAGGCTGCTTAGGTATTCAGGCAAGAGTTTTAGGCTCTCTAAATTCAGCTGTTCAGTACAAAATCATACTGAGTGTCTTAGTGTTTTGGGGTTGTTCTGAAGAAATGTCGTATTTGCTCATCTGTTAGTTCTGATATTTTCTGTTTAGGGATAAGCTGGTATCCAGGGGAATATTCACTTTGGTCTGTATGGCTGATCACTTCACAAGGTCTGGAGGAGAAACAAGTAAAAATACCATGTTGGAAAGGACAGTGCTATGTGCTATAGCTTCTAGGAGGAAGTATTTAATATAGAGTTAAGCTTGATTTGAAAAATCAGTTCTTCAAATGCTGTGTTACAGCCTTATCAACCCAAGCTTCATTTTTCTTGCCTAAGCTATGTATGGATTGGGCTCTTTGCATGGTGTATGGACACCAGCATTTTGCTCTGACTGTGGTCTGTCAGTAACTGGTTTACCAAACCTTGGCTGTGAAGCCTGGTTGCCCTTCAGACATGATTTCTTTCTGAAATATATCTCCACCTATCATGACTCTACATCTGAATTAGCATCTTGAAATACTGTGTTCTGAAGAGTTAAACCTGAGGTTCAGGGGATGTTAAGGCAAGAGGTTAGTACTAGTGGTGTTCTGATTTTGCTGTGTTTTCGGAGTAGAAAGGGAAGTGGAAAGAATGGAGCAGGAAATGGGGCTCTTGGAGGTTTCTGTCTCAAACTGAAGCATGAATGTGCAGTCTGAAACTCCTGGACAAGGATGTTTCTGCAGAGTATTGTTTAGTAGGCAGGTTAGTGTGCAAATACAGCAGTAACCAAAATCACTTACGTTAATTCATAGTTGAACTGGTAATGCAGGGATTGTGGCGATTGTGCAGTTGCCTGCAGCAAAACTTGTTCTGTGGCTGTGGTAGCCTGCATACCATGGCAGGAAAATCAGGACTGACCTTACTTATCTTGAATATCATACTTCACAAAGCCTGATAAAACCTGTGAGAAACTGTGCAGGCAGCTGTGACTTGTTCCTGGGTTCTCAGAACGTGCACTTGCAAGCTCTGAGCCCAGTGCCTTGCTTGCTGACTGGGTGGGAGCCTAGAAATGGCAAACTCCTTGGCAGTAAGTATTGTGTGTGACTCTTCTTGTCTCTTTAGATTAAATTATTTTCCTGGCAGAGCAATATTTCTGATTTTCCTGTTAAACACCAATTGAATTGGCTAGACTTGCCAACATAAGGCAGCCTGACAATGGTTAACTTTTAATATCTGTTTTTGGCACTTGATTTCAAGGTAAAATTTATTTTGGTCTGTGATCAGGCTTTAGCCCAGGACAGTAATGTGTTAAACTGCGCTGCCACTGTGTAGCCTATGATGCTTCTCAGGATAAGAAAGGAGCCAGAAAAGTTGTTTCAGTTTTTAGGGTTTTGTGGCTTTTCTTTTTTCACTGACAGGTAGCTTCAAGTGCAAGGGAGAGAACTAATGGAAGTCTAATTCTGGCATTTCTGTCTTTGTGAAACACAAAGATGAACAAACACAAGTGGATGAAGTAGGCAGGTGAAACATACCTGTAGCTCAGCCTGACCTCTTGAGTCTGTTAACTCTGATGTGACAGCAAATTAATCCTGTGCTTTAGTTGCCTTGGGAAGTATGGATGCAAATATTACTTTACAGCAGAACTTTTTGTTCATGTTCCAAGTTGACTTTAGGAAACAATGTACATTGGCTGGATTGATATTGCAGAAGTGAAGTGCTTGCTCTGTTACTTAACACTAAATTAACTTTGGAGCCTTGTTTGAGGGCTGATGTAGAAGGGTGAAAGAGTTAATCTCATATTCTATGTTGTTGCATTTAAAAAGCAGTATGAGCTAGCTGGATTTTGCTGGAGTTGGCAAGTGCACCGTGTGCACTGTATGTGTATTTGCTGGAACCAGCATTTCTGGGCTGATTTACTGTGCTAAATAGAGTTGTATAAATTGGAGAAGTTTGCCAACTCTGCAGCAACTGTAGCAAGTAGTTCTGTATTGTCCTGGCAACAATTCAGGTGCCCTCCAGTGGCCAGAAATCTTAACTTCCTAAAGGTGCTGCTAAAGGCAGCTGCCTTGTCAGTTTCTCTTAATTAAGAGTGAGTTGAAGAAATATATTTTAGTGTCAGACTTCATTAGCGTGTTTGTTGTTTAAACAGTTCTTTTTGGAGTGTTGGTGTGCCTTATTGTAAATACGGAGTTATTCTGATGGACAAGCCACTTTCAGATTCATAAGTGTTTCGACAGTGTAATTATGACTAATCACTCCAGTTTCTTGAACTGTGGAGATTAATGTTTAGCATCCAAGTTCAGGGCTGACTATGTGGTTGCAGTCTGAGAAGAAACTGGATTATGGGTAGATACTTCATTTGGAAGAGACATGGTCTGCTAAGTTGTTCATGTATTGGTGTGGAAATGAGTGTTTCAAGTTAGGCACAAAGAGGCCAGAAAGGTATTTCTGTAACAGTGTCTGTTATTAGTGATGCACATGATTGTGGAACTGTTCTTAGTGATGCACATGATAAATTACTGTGGAACCATTGTCTTCTTGATACACAAAACTGTGTGGGCAGGGAAACTTGAGGGCTGGCAGTGGTTTTGTTCCTGAACTTTGAGTCTTAAATGAAATGTGGTATAATTGTCTGAATTATCATAGGTTGCCTCTAAATGGTCGCAATGGCAACTATTTTTTTGTTTGTTTGGGTTTTTTTTTGTATGTGACTTGTTAAACCTAAAGAAGGAATTTTGATCCTGTCTACTGCCAGCTCTCTACTACAGTCATCTTTACTCAGTGATAAGTACGGGCACATGGAGCAAAAGCTGTAAACCATTGCATATTTATTACGGGAGTCCTGCTGGCAGACTAAACCTTGGATAGGAGCACTGGCTCATCCCTAACCAAGGAAGATGGGAGTATGCATAATGTAGTTATCTGTGTCCTGCAGATAGAAGGCAGGAGCTCTCTAAGCTGTGATAATAAAACTGCTGTCAATGTTTTGACCAGCCATGAGGATACTCAAACTCAGTAAATGCTGCACAAAGCCCTAGTGCGAAATGTGTGCCAGTGATCCAAAGATCTCAAATCCATTGTTGAACAGAAGTAACTTAGTAACTGTTTTGAGGTTACTTGTTTGTGGTGCTGGTGCTTAGTTGGTCAAAGTAATTGAGAAATGAGAGTAATAGCGTTGATAATCTTGTTATGACTTAATGTGAGTGCATAAACTTGAAACTGTCTTACCAATCCTGTAATACTGAGCTCCAAACTGCTGTCAGGGGATTGATATGTACATTATGTGAGGAAGTTCATTACTTTCGTTCTCAAGTTGGATGTGTAATACCAGAGTTGTATTTGAAACAGTTTTCACATCATAACATTTAAGATTATCATCAGCTCCCATCTTGGACAGTCAGGAGGGTACTTAGATGCTTGAGGTCTATTTTGCCAACTAATAAAGTAAAAGTTTTTGCTAGTGCTGTGGTTTACTTGCTGATGAAAAGCTCTCTTAAATCATTACATTTAAACATGACCTGATGATTTGTCAGCTTGAACACAGCTGCTGCTAATAGCTCTCAGAAATAACCAGAAGTTTCTAGAAAAGACAAATGATGGTGTTTTGTTCACAGATCCTGTTAGAAGCTGCTGGTATAGTTGCCCATAATTTTGAATGTAAAAGATTGGGTTGACAGACCTCTTGTAACTCCTGGATGTTCTCTAGGTAAGGGGCAAAATAACTGTGCTGTGGATCCAAACACTTAATTTCTGAAGTTACAAGATCCAGTGCTGTGAAATTTCAGCACCTGCAGTATGATTTTAAGTAATATTATGTGACTAAGTGAAGAGGTGCTTTCTTTACATTGTATAGGATGTCCAGCCATGTGCCCCTGGCCAGCATCAAGCAAAATTATGTAGGGGACAGCTGATAAGAAATTACGGTGGTAGGTAACTGCTACCAAGTCCATTTAGACATGTGTGTCCCATCCGTCTGTAATTCTACCAGAGTTTCTCTGGAGTGTCTGTAGTGTGCATCTCCTTTCTTTCAAAAGGAGAACCTTTATATGATTGCCAGCTGCATGTTTGGGGAGGCTTCTTAGCAGGTTCTACAGTTTCAAAATTTGTCTTCTAGAATGATAGTGTAGATCAGGGCCAGGATGAACTTTTTTATTTCTTTTTTAGTAACTTTCCTGATGTGCTTGTTCTGAATTTTCTTCCAGATTCTCATTGTTTTGTACATTAGTTATGAGGTATTTGTTGGCTGACAGTGGCTCTCAGACCACTGTTCTCTCTTGCTTTATTGAGAATTCTAATGAGTTGTTTTTAAAAGGGTACTTCAACCTTAGTACCTGTGAAGACCCTGATGAATTGCACAAGCTGTTAGTGCCTTCATGCTGTGTTAGTTGCTCAGCACACAGCACTGACAGGGCTGCAGCTGGAAGAGACCCATCTGCCAGTGAAGTCTCCGACCTCCACTTCTGCTACCTTTTGTAATCTGAACTGTCAGTCCTTGCAGAGTTCTCTTCAGTGATTAACTATCCACATTCTGGGTGGCTTTCTGTACTTCAGGTGAGCAAAACACCTAAAGTTTGGCTCTTGCTGCACTTGTTATATAGTCTCAAGTGCCCTTGAAACTTAGGAGCTGTTGAACATTGCAAGCTGGGTAGGAAGTATGATTGTTTACTAGTCTTTCTCTTCTAGGAGGAAAGGTAGAACAGGTGAGGTTCTTGTCATATCAGAACACTAGTGCTCCAGAGGTGAAGTGTGGCAGGCTGGAGCTTTACAGCTGTTGTAAAGTTCTTGTGGTCCCTTTCCCTCCTCTGTCACATTTGCTTAAGACTGTATTGACTCCAAAACAAGCATCGAGTTTTTTGGGATGTGTAACCTAAGTCTTTCCTTCACTAGACATTTTTTGAGGACTATGTTCTCTTTCTAAATACAGTTAACCCAGTGTTTAAATCTAGTCAAGGCTACTTGCAGACTGCCTGCATTTCAGTTCCATCAAGCAGTTGTAATCAACTTGGAGAAGTCTAGCAAGAAAGAAACATTTACATGTTGTTTGCCTTAGCCAATGGGCATGTGAATAGAAACTCTGTTCTGTACTCTTGGTCTTAGATTGCTGACATAACTGAAAATAGAGAGGCAGCATGTTATTTTGTGTGTGGCATGAAGTGAACTCTTAAAAAGAACACTTAAAAAAGCTAGTGTAGGGAGGTTTTTCTGAAAGCCTTTGTTACAGAAAGGCATTTTTAGATAATTTCTAGTGCAGAAGACAAAGGCTGAGAAGCCAGAACAACTGATGTAATAGCAATCTGGGATGCCTGAAGGAAAAAGGAAATAATGAATTGGAAATGAAGCAATGAAGAAGAGTGGCTGAAATAGAGGCGACTTGCAGTGGGCATGGGCAGATCTGCACCCCTCTCCCACTTTAAATCTGTGGATTATTTGACCTAGTTTGTTGCTTCTTCCAGCATGTCTGAAGGATGTTTAAGGCTTGAAAATTGGAACCTTTTAACCATTGAGGTCAGTAAAGCAGATATTCAGATTTCTTAATTGCCTGAAGTTTGTTAGGAAAAACAAACCTTAGACTTACAGTCTTAAGAATTAGTAAGAGAATTTAAAGGCCATTTTAACACTATTGCATATTCTGGGTTCAGAGTCAAATTTATTATGATCTGATTAGCTAAATACTAATAACACTATCAATACTTCACCAAGCAAGAATAGCTTAGTGTTTGGAGGGAACGATGCAAAGTAACAAATGTTGATTGGAGAAGACCAGAGCAATTTTGCCACAAGGTTAAGTTTAAATGAGTTTGTTCAATTGCAGTCCAGGATCAGTAAGATGGATTTCAGTGTGGGACTGTGGCATTCAGGTCAAGATTACTGGTAGCTCGGAGTTTTCAGTGGAACTTCTGAAATAGTTCAAGTTGCTACATCTTGGCACAGCATTTAAACATAGTAATCCTGCTTCATATCTTGCCATGGTCCTTCTTCTGAAGTAGTAGTGAAGGTTATGGATGAATGCTTCTACCATGTAACCCCAAAAAAGATGTAGAAAAGTTTTAGAGCTGTGAAAGCCTATAGTTGTTTTTTTTTTTCCTTTTAGAGGAAAAAGACTGCATGGTTTGAATTGTTTCCCTTTGATATTACATACTGTCTAAAATTCTTCCACTAGGTTAAGGTGTCCTGTCAAAAGCCATCTGAAGACATTTTTACATAATATTAAAAATCACTCTGTTAAAAGCAGAAGGAAGCCTGACATTAATATAAAATACATGAAGGTTTATACTGCTGTTCCTAGAACTGGTAATAAGGTAAACCTTCATTTTTCTGTCTCTAAAAATATCAAGGTGGTGCTTTGCTTTGTTTGATATGATAGTTTACCGCCCATAACCATTATTCAAGGGCCACTTTGCAGTGAGTTTCATAGTAGCTTTTGTCCATTCAAGTCCTTAAAGCAGTGGTGTGCAGAAGTCAGTATTGATGGGTGACTAATTTGCCAATAGTAAAGGCCTTCTAATATTTGCATATAACTAACTTCAAAATAATCTACACTCACTGTATGTGGCTGTTTATTTTAGAGGGGACGAGGTGGCTGAGGACTGCAAATGCTACTTTTTGAGACAGATTATGGGAATGCCCTTCAGTATTTGTTTACTGGATATGGAAATGTATTTCAGGAAGACTGTTGTTTGTAATCCTCTATGGTATCTTTGTACAATAAAAATAAATCTTTTAAAAATGCAGTCTTCAGAGTGAAATTTAAGCACGTTCTGTACCTATTTTCAAATAAAGTATCTTCTGTTCATATTTTACAAAAAATTGTAAACCCCAGCTGTCATTCTTTCCACAAGCTTCTAACATTCCTTAAAACACACATGACCAAAACTGTCCTTGCGGGCTTCTTACCAATCTTGTAGAAAGCATCTGGTACATGAAGAACCTCCAAAATTACTTACAAAGGTACTTTTACCAGAGCTCAGTAAAGCCAGATAAAAATACTTCTGTTTTCTTTAGAACCTGCAAAATGGGTATGGGAGGAGAGAACTTTATTCACATTTGGATAAGGAATAATTAGAAGTTTACAACAGTTTGGATCACATCTTCATAAGGCTAAGATCAGTAGAAGTAGGTCCTGTCTGTTGCAAGTGTTTGTATCTGGGGCTTAGGTTAGATCAAAAATTGCCTAGAGACAGTTCAGCCACTCCTGCCTAAAGTGCTTTTATACCATAAAAGCTTTTTTCCTGATGTTTCCACATCAACATCCAGTATTGTCTTACTTGGATGATTCTTCCTCCCCCACATTTTGTTTTCTAGACAACAGGCTATCAAATTCCAGGGAAAGATTAAAGAGTTGTTTTGTTGTGATTTGTTGTCTGATTTCTTAATTGGATATATTTTCCAAATTCCCAGCTTGAAAATGAAGGTTAATTAGGAAGCTTCTGCTATATTAAGAACTGAAATATAAGGACTTTGGTCATAGAAATGAGTGCTCTCTGGTGTTACTAGCTGTGGAACGGCTGTTGCCTGTATATTTTAGCTATGGATTTTTGTAAAGCAGATATACAGGTAACAACATTGGCAAGCAGCTAAGACCAGTTATAAAATCAGACCCAAAAGGATGATTTCAGTAACACCTTGGGAATGGTTGCAATGACTTCAGAGCACTTGGAGAAAAACTGTTTTTCAGTACAGATATTTTTCTTCCCTTGTGTGTAGGTGATAGACATTTTTAACTGCTGTGACTGTCAGACAATGATCTACTTCTTCTGTGTAAGCAAATGTATCATTCAGAACTGGTGGGTAGTTTTAAGATCCAGGTGCTTGGCCTGTCCCAGATGACACAAAGAACAGGATAACAGGGTCAGGAGGGGTGTGCAGTAATTCATAGTGTTTGGATGGATCAGTCTGGATTTCTCGTGCAAATTTTAATAACATACTGCTCTCAAAGGATTTATGGCAGACTTTGACTTGCTTTCTAAGAGTAGCAGGGGTGGAGAGGGAACTGCTTATCAGATCACTCAGGTGTAATTTGAAAAGAATTGTTCAGATTTCAGTTACTTTAGGCTTGTTGACTTTCTTGGCGTATGCCTAACTATTCATCAGAATCAGAAATGAATAAAAACACATGATCAGAAATAATACTTTTACCCCTTTTGAAAATCAAGAAAATTGAATTGTCTTCTATAGTAATTAGAAATTATTAGCTCATGTGCCTTCTAAGCTTGCAGCTGCTATGTAATACAGCCTAGTGTGAGGTCTTGAATTGCTCTTTGCATGACTTGTTTAATATGTGGTCTAAAAAGCCCCAACCTTCATTTAAACCCAAAGCTGCTGATGCTTGCTAAGCAAGTGGATAGTCTCATGGTGCTGGAGGAGCTTTTTGAGAAGAGTTGAGTCCCAAAGCTTCTAGCAGTACATTTATGTGAACTGCATAAGACAATATTTATCAAAATTGCCACTTCTGAGTGCCTGCTAGCCTTCAAAAATTGCAGAGCAATAGCTTGCAGCTATGCTCGGGTTTGTTTGTAAAGTATACTGAGGCCTTCTGTCTCTTCCTGATGGTTGGGATATGTTTGGCTAACCTTGTACTGATCCAGTTTGTCAAGAAAACAAGCAGCACAAATGTTTGTACCTAGCCTCGTGGTGTCACTCCCTTTCTAAGTGTGTTAGTTAACCCCGAGAATGACAAATGGGAAGACAAAGTCAGCAGCTTGCTTGGACTTAGTTTACCCTTTTGTAAAATTAGAAAAGAATGTGAAGGAAAAGATGAGACTGTTTAAGTGCAGAAAACCTAAAACCAAACCCTGGCTACATTTGTTTGGCAGTTAGTTGAACTTTTAGGATTAAACCAAATTCTTCATCTAAATAATAATAAAAACCTACCAGGAATTTCTGGGGGGCTACAGGTGTATGAGATGCAGATCAGGATGTTGGAACTTGCAGATGCAGCTAGTATGCTGATCAAGGGTCAGCATTCCAAAGACTGAATGTCTGACTGGTAATGCATTTCTGAACACTTAATATTCTTCACTGCTATTTTTTAGATGTTCATCAGTGTTGTTTTGGAACAGTGCTGCTGTTCAGTGGCTACTCTGGTCTGTTGGATTTTACCTCATGGCAGAGCTGCTCTTCTGATCTCTTCAGGCTGCTGAAATTGAAATATCAATTTCAGAGTGCAGTTGCTTAAACCACAGTTGTCTTCATTGATGCAGAATTTAACAGTGGAGAAAAGTATAAGTGCTCGTCCCAAGCCCCTTATTGCATATGGAAATCTCAGTTCGTATTTGTCGTCTCAAAGCATGGTCACTGGTCTTAACATAGTGGTAAATAAACCAGTCAACTTCAAAACCAGTTTGATGATTTTTTTTTAGTATAGTCCTGATGGGAGGTGATAGGAAAGTTTATTGTGAAAATAAGTCTATTCTGTGCTAAGCATATTGAAAATTTCATATAGCAGCTAGAAATGCCAAATTTTTTATTGGAAGTGTCACATCTGACTTAGAGTAAGGACTACAGGGAGCAAAGATACAAATCTTACCGCTGTTCCCGTCTTTCTGTTTGGAAGGTATTAATGGAACTCACAAAGTAATGCAGAAGACCTGTGAAGAGCTATCAAGCTTTTGTATAGGCACTTTCTCAACTTAGTTAGCTACTCATTAGAATTTTTTAATCAATGGTGAACTGACAGCGTGACTTAAGTTTTTCTTTCCCCTTGCCACTACTACTCTCAAGCTCCTAACAGCATGTTAATTGTTGGAAGAATCCATGGGTAAGGGACTGGAAAAAGTGTCTGTATTTTCAGCACATTCTCCGTGCCCATTGTCAAGAGCAGACTCTGAGTTGGCCAGTCTCTTCCAGACTTTGGAGAAGGACCAGTTCAGAGTTTCCAGCTGCACAGCAGGATGCTTATTGTATGTTGTGAAATGTCTTATATCAGCTTAATGCTGTTTATCTTCTGCAGATGCAGATCTACTGTCCATTTTAAAAAAGTCAGGAAAGGGTTGCTGCCAAAAGTTGGGGAGTGCAGAGTCAGGACGTACAGCACTGGCATTTGTACAGCCAAGCAACAAGATTGCTCAGGAGCTGCTGGAGTATCTTGCAGCTGGCTCAGAGTCAGTGAAGTACAAATTTATCCCACCTAACCAGTGAGACTTTTAAAACTGCAGACCTGCCCTCTGTTTAATTATGATTTTCAAAAAGGTGCTCCTGAAGGACACTCTTAAACTGGGAAATGTCTTTACACAAATCCAGGGTCAGGTGGACTTTGTTCTCCTGACGCAGCACTGCAGACCTGTCCTTTCAGGGATTAGTGTATTGCCTTTACTTCATCGTGCAGGAACGTTTTGATCAGCACAGCTCTTAACGCCTAACAGCACAGTGAAAGCTGATGGTTGCAAGGGATGGTTTTGCTCCCTGCACAAGCTACCACTACAAATACACATTTTTAACTGTTTGTGCTTGGCTGGCTCCCAGAATAAGGTGTCACCAGCTCTGTCTGTGCTGGAAACAGTGTGGGACTGTGGGGGAAAGGGGAGCAAATGACATAAGTGATCCATTGTGGAGCTGTAGCCTTGAATCTCTATTTTTGGGTTACTGAAGAGACAAGTACAGATTTTTGGTACACACACTTCCTAAGTGCTTGGTGACATTGAATGGAGATGCATACAGAAAATTTAGATAGGACATTTGATCAAGCCTTCTTACCCCCAATTATCTTTGCTTTCTGTACAAAAAATAAAGTGAGTTTGGTGACTCAATGTGTGTGCAAATTTTTAGTTTTAACTTCAAGGAAGAGTTTTTTGTAGGAAGAAACCTTTATTCTTATAGCACAGGAAGGGAAAGAAGTAGGATGTGCAGTTATAACTCTCCAGGTAGTCTTTGTACAGGTTGCCTTACACGGTCATTTCAACTGTCCCCATGAAAATTCATGTAGCCCTGTATCAGACAGTTTTTCTAGGATCTTCTAAGTAGCTTATCTTTGAGGGAAATGAAGAAGTCTGACATTTAGCCATTGTCTTTGTGACATCTCCAAACTCTGGAATTTAATGTCTGGACTTCATCTAATGCAAAGATAGAGTCAAAAATAGCTCTGTCATGGTCAGTCTTCAATTCTTGTTCTCTTGCAGTGCTGAGAGTATCTTACACTGACAGAAGAAGTCTGGGTGATACATCATGTTCTTTTGCGTGTCTGTCCACGGGGGTTTGCTAATTAACATTTGAGGATACTCACTGTAGTAATGAAATGGCAAGATGTGCCAAGTCTTAGTTTGCAATTATGGTGTTCTAATGTGAAATCCTTCTTACTAGCTCTGATTATAATAAGTTCTAACCTTGCTCCTTTTTAGGATCTCTGAAAGGGTGCAAGAAAGAGTTCTGGGAGCATAATAAGGAACATGGCAACTCAAGGTATGTAATGCATTACAATTTCTGTTACTAAAATCTGGAAGACTCCTTATCCCTCTCTCTTTAACTTCTCAGTCACTTAGATTGAATAACATCTGCTCTATTAGAGTAATTACTACCTTACACTGGAAATCAAACCTGCAGACAAATTTGTTGTAAGGTCAGGAGAGCCACAATAGCAATGATTGTTCAGGCTGTTCCTCAGGTTTACATGTCTGCATTAGTTCAACATAAAGCCTCAGTTTAAAGTTGCTGCTCACTTGCAGTGCTGAGGAAGTTGTTTATAACACTTTATTTTAATTTAAAATCTCTGTCATCTCTTGCAGGATTAATACATGCTGGAGTAATTTAACTAGACTTAATTATTCACCAATGATTTCTTACAGCTGACTTGATGGAGCTGGATATGGCAATGGAGCCAGACAGAAAAGCAGCAGTCAGTCATTGGCAGCAGCAATCATATCTGGACTCTGGTATCCATTCTGGTGCCACAACAACTGCTCCCTCCTTGAGTGGCAAGGGAAATCCTGAAGAAGAAGATGTGGACACAACACAAGTGCTGTATGAGTGGGAGCAGGGATTCTCTCAGTCCTTCACCCAGGAGCAAGTTGCAGGTAAGGCCTTTTCTATCACACCAGTTTGCTTGGACATGCAGTTTAACAATACAGAAACCTAGCTACTCAATTACTGCCAGTCTGGATGATGAGCTTTTTATTCCTAGTTTGAGGTTATTATGACGTGCCTTGTTTTCAGATATTGATGGCCAGTATGCAATGACTAGAGCTCAGAGGGTGCGTGCAGCTATGTTCCCTGAAACGCTGGATGAAGGAATGCAAATCCCATCCACACAGTTTGATGCAGCTCATCCAACTAATGTGCAACGCCTGGCTGAGCCATCCCAGATGTTAAAACATGCTGTTGTTAATTTGATAAACTACCAAGATGATGCTGAACTTGCAACTCGTGCAATCCCAGAACTGACCAAACTGCTGAATGATGAGGACCAGGTAAGTATTTTCTTTGCCTGGGTAAAGCTTGCTTTTGGGGCACGTTCAATGACCTTAAAACTGAAAGCTCTATTCAAACACTTGTGTTAGGTGGTGGTGAACAAGGCTGCAGTTATGGTTCATCAGCTGTCCAAAAAGGAAGCATCTCGCCACGCCATTATGAGATCTCCTCAGATGGTGTCTGCCATCGTACGTACCATGCAAAACACAAACGACGTGGAGACAGCCCGGTGTACTGCAGGGACACTACACAACCTCTCACATCACCGTGAAGGCTTGTTGGCCATCTTCAAATCAGGAGGCATTCCTGCTTTGGTTAAAATGCTGGGGTATGTGCACTACTACTATGAGGCAGTACTTGTGTTCTGCAGTTGGGTCTGCTAGGAGCAGGTACTCATGAGGATTTTCCCTTCTTTAGGTCCCCAGTGGACTCTGTGCTGTTCTATGCCATAACAACTCTTCACAATCTCCTGTTACATCAGGAAGGAGCCAAGATGGCTGTCCGTCTCGCTGGTGGGCTGCAGAAAATGGTGGCCTTGCTCAACAAGACAAATGTCAAATTCTTGGCCATCACAACAGACTGCCTTCAGATTTTAGCATATGGCAATCAAGAAAGTAAGGTAGGTGTCTCTGGTGCTGAAGTAGTTAAAATGAGCAAGCTTGTGATGAATGGCCTGACAGTTCTTGTGTACTGAACTCCTGACTGAATCTTCAGCCACTGGCTTTTGTCAGTCAGTCCTGACCTTGCGAGAGGGGAGGGATACAGGAATTACCTTGCAGAAATGCTGCTGTGCTTATAGTGAGACTGTAAAACTTACAGTCCACATAAGCAGATGGGAATGTTTTTTTAGGGAACTGTAACTATGAGGGGTGTAAGCCAGCAACGTTTACTATCTGCTGACATGTGTAGGAAGTGACAGACAAATATTATTTTTGCTGTCTTTCAGCTGATTATTCTGGCAAGTGGCGGGCCCCAGGCTTTAGTAAACATAATGAGGACCTATACTTATGAGAAACTATTGTGGACCACAAGTAGGGTGCTGAAGGTGTTGTCAGTCTGCTCCAGCAACAAACCTGCTATTGTTGAGGCTGGTAAGTACACTGTACTCATGATAACTTAAAAATCTACATAGTGCTTTGGGATCAGTTAATTCCACCAAGAACAGCAACTGCCAGCATCAAAAAATGAACTTGGGCTGGTCCTTAAGTCCATAACCATGTTTGGAGGCCTTTAGTATACAGAAGTATAAAAGGGTGGCTGTTTTTAGTAACTCCACTGTGTTGTTAACTGGGTGATGTTAGGGGCTGAGTGTTGTCAGGATGCATCCCCAAGAATATGCACACATTTAAAAGGCCCAGTGTCACACAGGGAATTTCAGGGAGTTATTTTCCTATGTGAAGAAGGGCTAGGGCCCAGCCATACTGTGATATTAAGGACAAGAAGGATCCAAAAGCTTGCGGTTATTTTGCACTCAGATGTCAAGGAGGAGAAGGACATGACTTCTCACAAGGTGAACATCAGAGTATAGTGTCAAATCTGAATAACCATGTCAAATCTGTACCATCTTCCAGGTGGGATGCAAGCTTTGGGGCTCCACCTCACAGATCCAAGCCAGCGTCTTGTCCAGAACTGTCTCTGGACTCTGAGAAATCTGTCAGATGCTGCAACAAAGCAGGTAAGGGCTTGTCTGAGGGATCAAGAGCAAAAATCAACATAGTGGAAAAGAGAAATTAACTTTTTCATCCCTTTTTTTTTCTGCAGGAGGGCATGGAAGGCCTTCTAGGAACTCTAGTTCAGCTTTTAGGATCAGATGATATTAATGTTGTGACTTGTGCTGCTGGCATCCTTTCTAACCTTACCTGCAACAATTACAAGAACAAGATGATGGTATGCCAGGTTGGTGGCATCGAGGCTCTTGTGCGCACAGTTCTCCGGGCTGGAGACAGGGAAGACATCACAGAACCTGCGATTTGTGCGCTCCGTCACCTCACCAGCAGACACCAAGAAGCAGAGATGGCTCAAAACGCAGTTCGTCTCCATTACGGACTCCCAGTGGTGGTAAAGCTGTTGCACCCACCCTCACATTGGCCTTTGATCAAGGTAAATAATGGTTCAAAGCTGCCAGAGCTGAAAGTGAAAACTGTTGCTTTTTAAAATGTAATTTTGAAAGTGAAAGAATACTTTGTTTCCATGGTATTGGGGATACAATTTGTCTGATGGATAACTTGCTTCAGTTGAACAACTTCTTAGCGATTTAAACACGAGATGAACTGGTTTAAAAAAGAAGTCACTAACAGTAAGCACACCCCTCCTGCTCTTTTATTCCTGTTTATTTTATCACCTGTTCCTTACCTGCAGGCTACTGTTGGCTTGATCCGCAACCTGGCTCTGTGTCCTGCAAACCACGCCCCGCTGCGTGAACAAGGTGCTATTCCAAGACTAGTGCAGTTGCTGGTTAGAGCACACCAGGATACCCAGCGACGCACTTCCATGGGCGGGACACAACAGCAGTTCGTGGTGAGTGCCCTCCCCTGACACTGTATCTCTCAAACTTCTCTCCAACTCCTTGTTTGTCAGTGCACCTCAGCCCTGTAGTGCTTGGGCTAAAGAACAATTGTCTTATTTGCTCTAGTTCACATTATTTAATGTGTGCTGATAACTGTCTTGGCAGACCTGAAATTTTTCTTAAATCAGAATGACAAAACTTTAGTTCTTATTTTAATAACCTCTTGAGCATTTAATTCTGAATGTTAGAGCTCACAGAAATTCTGGTACTGCCTACTCTGGCAAGCCAAGTACTTGTCTACCAAGAAACCAGAATTCCCTCCTCCTTCTCAGAAGAATAGGGGTTTAAGAATGCTATCACAGCTTATTGCATATTTGCAAGGGTGCTTAGAGCTGTAAAAGTACTAAGAAGTTGTGCAGGCTCTGTACTTGTTACCTCTTTGGGTTCCAGGTCAGTGTGACAAGATCAGTCTCAATTTGGTTATTTTTATCCTGTTAAACACATTAACAAAGGGGGGTTTGCTTAGCACAGCAAATGGAAGCAGCATCTACTGGTACAAGAGTTAATGTAATTAACATATAACTAATAATGTAGTTAATTCATGCAGAGGCAGGAATGGACTGCCAGGCTAATCCAGGTTGTAGAAAAAGAGATGGTGTTATCAGAGGGAAAGTTCATAATAAAAATCATTCACAGAGGCATTCCACTGGGATACTTCACGTACTGAAATTGGGTGGGTAAACTGGGTTGACTCACAGCTGGGATTTTAAGTTTGAAGGCCAGCAGTTAGGAGAAGGGAGATGAGTTTGGTTGATTTGTTGAAACTGCTGATTGGGTTTTTGACAATCACTTAAGAAGAGAGCATACAATATCTCAAATTAAAAAATCCCTTTTCTTTCCCTAACTAGGAGGGTGTGCGTATGGAAGAAATTGTCGAGGGCTGCACTGGAGCCCTGCACATTCTTGCACGTGATGTTCATAATCGAATCGTAATCAGGGGTCTAAATACCATTCCACTATTTGTGCAGGTAAGTGAGAGCTCAAGACAGCACTACAGTACGTATCAGGAAAAGAAGTAAAACAGCTCTTGCACTTCCTGGATAGATCTATTAAGTCAGAGGGTGCTGAAGAGCTCGTTTCAAGTGGAAGAGCTAAAGAACCCTTGTGTTTTGGTTGCAGTTGTTGTACTCTCCCATCGAGAATATCCAGAGAGTAGCTGCTGGCGTACTTTGTGAACTGGCTCAAGACAAGGAGGCAGCTGAAGCAATTGAAGCTGAAGGTGCAACTGCTCCTTTAACAGAATTGCTTCATTCTAGGAATGAGGGTGTTGGTAAGTGAACTTAAGGCTGGTTTTATACTTGTGTTAGAAGAGTTGATAGAAGTCTTGACCTCTACTAAAATCCCTCTTCCTTTTGGCAGCAACCTACGCAGCTGCAGTGCTGTTCAGAATGTCTGAGGACAAACCACAGGACTATAAGAAGCGACTTTCGGTTGAATTGACAAGCTCCCTGTTCCGGACCGAGCCAATGGCTTGGAACGAGGTCAGTTCTGTGATCTGTGTTAACAGTTCCCTGGGGAGAGCTCACTTCTGTGTTCTCCCTCCTTCCACCAGTGAAGTGTAGATGCCATCAGTGATGCAGGCCCAGCTTTACACTGCTGTGTAGTGGCTGTACCTTCTTTACTCTCTCTCTGTTCAGGTGCAGTGAACCTGTGGTAAGCAGCCTTCAAGCTGCTTTTTCCCTGGCAGACAGGAATAGTCTGTTCTCTGCTGCTGCTGAAGTGTTAATGCTCATTATGCGTGCTAGTGTGCAACGCTGTATACAAGAACTTTGTACTTTTCTGTGTTGCTTGTCAAAACCTAATGAACTCTGGATGCAAAAATAGAAACATGAGTGATATGAGGGAAGCATAAATATAAAACATATCCTGTGAGGCTTCCATCAAGCCAACAATGCAGGATTAGTAATCTTGGGCTGGAAATGCAACTTGTTCTGAGAACTGAGATTTCAGACTTGAGTATGTTTGCAGGCTCATTATCACACATGGCCTTTTTTCATTTTTAATGGACTACACAGTAAATTGAGCTTGAAGCCAATCTATGTGTATGGAATACAGGGAAGGCTTCACTCATTCTTTGTCTTCCCACAAGTTCTTAGGATTTGGGAGCCTAGCTTGTCTTGTCTTGTACGTAAGGGGCATAAGGGGCAGTAACCTTTAATTTGTACTATTTTAGTGCTTACATTTCTGCTTTCCTGAAATCTGTATCTACCACAAGAATGCGTGGGGGGGGAAAGCTAAAATGGAATATCTCTTTGAGATTGGAGTTGGCCAATTGCTCTGCAGGCAGGCAGTTACTTCTGTAATTGAACAAATGGGAGAGGTTCCTTCAGAACTCTTAAAAGCTCTGTCGCTGGCTTGGGAATATCTGACTTGCAGGATGTGGACAGGTGTACCTGTGGAGTGTTCCTAGACCTGCCCCATCTTTTCCACTCTCAGACAGAATCTTCCTTCCAGTGATCTGTGGATTCCTAAATCTGGCTATCACATGTTCAGTGCAGATAATTAGCTAAAAAGGCATTTCATGTTGACAGCAGTGCTGCAGTGCTCACTGCAGAGGAGTTGTTTAAAGGGGTTTGGGGCAAGCTTCACAGCTTCTTAAACCCAGAATTACTGGTGCTGGCTGAAAGACCTGATGTTAAAACTGTTTTGTAATTCTCTGTTGTACACATAGACAGCGGATCTCGGACTGGATATCGGTGCCCAGGGAGAGCCTCTTGGATACCGCCCAGATGGTACGTGTCTTCTGTTCGCCTTGACTAAACTTTCAATTGGATGAAGTCAAGTCATAGATTTTAAAGGAGAACTGAAAATGGGTGAAGAGTGAATTTACTCTTCAGCAAGGTATTGCAAACTGGCAGGAAAATGGGGAACTGCCAGTTAAAATAACTGGTTTCTGCAACACCACTGGCACAGCACTGAAATGGGTGCTGTTATGAACATGCAGAACCAGTGTCTCTTGTCTGAGTCCTGTGGGAACACCTCCTGCTGAGCTGTTGTTTCCAGAAATCTTTTCCATTCCTTACAAATGGACTTGACAATTCCAATAGTGCAGTTTTTTTTAAAAAACAACAAAGCTGCTATTGAATGCGTTAGTCTGTAAGTGTCTATAGATTTGAGTGCAAGCCTATCCCTAAGGATTCTGAGCTATTTTTGACTAGGCTTACAGAAGCAAGTCCACAGTCTTGGAGCCTGGTTTTGCTGTAGTATTGTTGAGTTTTAGTACTGTTGATTGTGCAGACTAATGGCTTGGCTGGAATCTGCTCGTGCTTCTGACTGCAGTGTGCTTTGTCTGCAGAATCCTACTGGAAGGCTTTTCCGAACAATGGAATAGCTGTTAAGGGCAGGCACCAGATTGTGTTGAACTTGGCTGAACTAGAAAACAATTAGATGGCTACATGATCTCCTCACACACTGATACTTGCAGCTTCTGATGCATCTAACATCTGTTAACATTATGCTTTTTTTCCCTCTGCCACCTTTAACTTTCTTAGATCCTAGCTACCGTTCTTTCCACTCTGGCGGATACGGTCAGGATGCCTTGGGTATGGACCCTATGATGGAACATGAAATGGGTGGCCACCACCCTGGTGCTGACTACCCAGTTGATGGTCTGCCAGATCTTGGCCATGCCCAGGACCTTATGGATGGGCTGCCTCCAGGTGACAGTAATCAGTTGGCCTGGTTCGATACTGACCTGTAAATCATCCTTTAGGTAAGAAGCTCCAACCTTGAATTTAAAAACAAAACAAAAAGAGAAAAACAGCTGACTGGACTGAAGACTTGGTTGGCAGG
This sequence comes from Parus major, assembly GCF_001522545.3. NCBI lineage: Eukaryota > Metazoa > Chordata > Aves > Passeriformes > Paridae > Parus > Parus major. The sequence goes on along the minus strand of NC_031769.1, from coordinate 44,557,496 downwards.
GAGGGATTGGCTCGATTGGGTCCCAGTGTGCCAGAATAATGAGTAAATGCTCTGGAAACAAAAAATAAGCACACTCCAAACTGACTTCTGCCGTGAAGTGTGGAAGTAATTAACTGTAATGTCTTGTGCACCAGCTTCATGCAGTCTTCATGTGTTACAACAGCCCTTTACAACGTGGGAGCACTGACACCTGTGTTTTTTCTCTTTGCAGCTGTATCATCTGAGTGAACTTGCATTGATTGGCCTGTAGAGTTGCTGAGAGGGCTCGAGGGGTGGGCTAGTATCTCAGAAAGTGCCTGACACACTAACCAAGCTGAGTTTCCTATGGGAACAATTGAAGTAAACTTTTTGTTCTGGTCCTTTTTGGTCGAGGAGTAATAATACAAATGGATTTTGGGAGTGATTCAAGAAACGAAGAATGCACAAGAATGAATTGCAAGATGGAATTTATCAAACCCTAGCCTTGCTTGTTAAAAATTTATTATTTTTTTTAAATCTCTGTAATGGTACTGACCTTGCTTGCTTTGGAAGTAGCCTTTCTTTTTGCAGTAATTGTTGTTAGTTTTTTTTTAAAGTCTCTCGTAGTATTAAGTTATAGTGAATATGCTACAGCAGTTTCTAATTTTTAAGGATTGAGTAAAGGTGTAGAACACTAATTCATAATCGCTCTAACTGTATTCTGAATAAAGTGTAACATTGTGTAGCCTTTTTGTATAAAAAAACTAGACAAATAGAAATGGTCCAATTAGTTTCCTTTTTAATATGCTTAAAATAAGCAGGTGGATCTATTTCATGTTTTTGATCAAAAACTTTATCTGGGATATGTCTGGGTAGGGGCCAGTAAGAACTGTTTATTTGGAACCTTGTATTGGACAGTTTACCAGTTGCCTTTTATCCCAAAGTTATTGTAGCCTGCTGTGATACAGATGCTTCATGAGAAAAATGCAGTTATAAAATGGTTCAAAATTAAAGTAAACTTTTAATTCATTCTGTGTCAAATTATTTCAGATCACAAAATATATTTGTGTGTTAAGAAATAGTCTGGGACTTGCGCAACCACTTTAGTGGGGGGAGCCAAGAACAATTTACCTCTTTGATCCCACTATGGCCCAGTTACCGTTCATAGCCTGGAGGTTTCCTGCTGCAGTCCTCTGTGGCACCAGCCTGCCCCTGCTTTGCGTTGGCAGGTTCCTCAGCATGGCCAGATGTGAGGCAGCTCCACTTTGTGCCAGGTCTGCCAGCCCCTCATCTCTCTGGGCTTCACAAAGGGCAAGCAGCCTCTTGCCTCAGTTCCCCTCAGAGGTGCCCAACACTAAGGGTCAGTGAAAGCCCTTGCCCACAAGCTCTCAGCTGGGTCAGAGCCCTTTTTAGGTGTCCTCAGTGTTCAGCTGCTGTGTGAGATGAAACCTGTGTGTAACTGGCTTCCCTTGCAGCAGCACCTGTGTGACTGTAAGGGGACAAAGTGGTTCTGAGACTGCTGGCTCAGGCTGCACATGTGCACCGTGCAGCTGTCACCAGCTCTGTGGGAACAGCACTCCCAGGCACTTCCACTGCAGGCAGCAGTTTGCCAGCAGGAGATCAGAGCAGGCCTTGGCTGCAGAGGCTCCTTGCTCAAGATGCTGAAAGCTGAAGGGAGCCACACCAGCCGCCTTCCCCTTCTGCTGCAGAGGGAGAGGGCTCACACCAGGAATTCAGCTTTGTTCCTCTCACCCACACTTGGCTACTTGACTTTTACTGCAAAACACTACACCAAATAATAGCCAGCACTTAACTTTTCCCTGTTGCTAATAACTCCAGCTGTCAAGCTATGAAAGATAGTGGTATTTGAAGTAAAGTAAGAAAACAATTCCTGTAAGACACACAAGGTGAAATCTGTTTACCTGGGGCTGTTTGCTTGTATGCACATACTCTGGGTAACAGGGCTCTCCAAGAACAGGGGTGTAGCAGCAGCTCTCACAGGCACTTACGCTTGGTGGGTGCACTGACAGACTGACATCAACCACAGCACATGTGGAAAATAATTCACACACTGTGGAAACTTCACACACTGTGGGATTTGCAAGCTCTAAAGGATCTTTTCTAGGGTACCAACTTTTACTGGGGGTTTGACAAACTGCCAGAGTCACCATCACACCTGTTCTCAAAGAAGTGCAGTCAGGAGTGTTGGCAGCTGAGGACAGCACCTGTGTAGCTTAAGCTGTGCAATGCTATGCAAAGAGGGGCACACAAAACACTGCTGAGTAGAAACCTGGGTAACATCTACCATCCTTGCATGCCACACACATCCCCTGTGTGATCACAGTTGTTGGTACTGGTTGCTTGAGGTGAACAATATTGTCTGTCTTGATGTTCTAGTGCCAGTCACAAGTATGAGGTGAACCCTTAAGATGAACAGCCGAGGCAGTCACCTGGTCCAAAAGATAAATGAGCATTTCTAAAGACAGCTTGAAATAGTGAAACACTTTATATTGCCAAGTAACTCTATTATTTATTTGATTTACACTTTCTAACTATCAAATACTTGAGCTACATCATGTAATGCCAGCAAGGCAAAATAGGATCCAAGATTTCATCCTTACAGGGGTTTAAAAAACAAACCACTACCCCCTCCCTGCCCCTGAACCAGCTTCCCTCCCTTCCTGAGCCAGCCCAAATTCTGCATATGCTGCAGTTCAGATTGCTAAATGAGTTACACCTGCTCAGCTCATCTGAAGGTGTTCCTGCAGGACCAAAGTGCTGAGCAGGGTACACTACCTGCACATTTCAGAAGGCTGGTCAAAAATGGTTCACTTGGGAGTCTTGATATTTTCACGTCCCACCGTTCTCAGAATTTCAGATGCCAAGGAAGCAATGTCAGCATGAGAGCTAGGAATTAAAAACAGTAAAATTTATTAGATATCCTCAGGAGCAAAAAAATGTTTTGTTCAAATTCCACATTTGCCTTTATCTACGCTGGAAAATTCTGCGTAGCCATTAACTGCACTCTCTAAGGGCTTTCTGTTAAGCAGTAACATGTAACCAGTGATTCTGCCCTGTAGCAAATCTTGTGTAGAAATGAATTTCAGCTCAAACTCCCAGTAACTGCTACCTCACTCAACATCCCCTGTAAAAAAAAGCAGGTAGAATTTATCATACACCCCATGACTCCTCACACACACACTTCCAGCTTGACAGAAGGATGTATTTTCACACACACACAAACAGCCCTCTGCCTGCAGCAGCACTCGGCCCAGGCAGGCACTCCCACTCCAGGGGTTGCTCACCTCCTGCAAGGAGGCTGGGGCCCTTCCTCACGTAAGGTTTTATTATATATATATCTTTTGCCTAAATTTTTCTTCTGGAAGCATGTTTTTTTTTTTTTTTCCTAGCATTGGAACAGAGGCTCTAACACTACTCTGAATCCACAGAATCAAGTCTTTCTTGGTTTTTTTTATGAACTCACATCCCTCATCTATAAGGATAGTCTAGAAAAGACATCAGCAGATCTATCTGCAACTTCCTTGATTGCTGCCAATGACAATACCTACTGGTACTACACACTTTGGGAATACAGAGCTAACCAGAAAATCCAAATGATCAGTTCAAAATACATAAGCCAATGTCTTAATACGCTGCAGTTTAAATCAGAAAATTCAGTTATCTGAAACAAATTCATCTTCCACATAGCAACTTCCTTCACCAAAAAATAAATGTCCATGATCCCACATTTTAAAGCATGGATTTGATTCCAGGTACAATTTTACTAAGCAAAATGGGTTGGTCATGTAATGCTTAAATCTGCCTGTTGCAACTAGCTCAGGAAGCATCACTGAGAGAGCTTGGCCATGCAGGGCTTCTACATGGTGGCAGGGGAGCACTGAAAGCAGCTTTCAATCCAGCCAGTGCCCTTCTCTTGGCACGTGACTGCTTGGCTGGAATCCCCCTTCTGACACACAGGAAGAGGGAGAGATTAGAAACCTGTCTGTAAGAAATGAGCAAAGCAAAAACACTCCTCAAGCAATTCAGACCAGTGGTAATATGTGGGTGGCAGGGCCTGGGAGTTTAGACTACCCCGAGAATGGCTTAGATCCAGGATCTCAGCTGTAGCTGCCTCTAAAACATTTCCAGTTCTGCAGGAGATACAGAGGCTCCTTAACCAGGTTCAAAGTACAGGTGAGGAGACCAAGTTTATCAGGTCACAGGGAATATTTTGGGAAAAATGCCACATAAGGAACTCTGAGGAGAAGGCAGAATATCTCTACCTTCCATAAATAAATGTCCATTCAGCTAAGTCTATAAAGCTTCCTAACTTCAGGCTTCCTCTGTCTGCCTGTTGCCAATTTATGCATGTCTGAATCCATTACAGCTCCAAGAACCAGGCTGAATCTCTCTCAGTCTCCTCTGGAGGCAAATGGATAGGGACATACGTTCCCTAAAGAAGGGGAGGAGGGGAAATGAAATCCACGAGTTCTGAGGGGCTCCCTTGTTGCTGTTACAGTGCAGGAGCTCAGCACAGCAGAGGAACCTGGCTCACCTTAATACATCAGAACAGTCCTCAATGGCATCAGCTGGAAATTGATCTACTGAGCATCTTGTGTTAAATTAGAGTGAGAGCTGTTTATTTGGGCTCTGTAGCATGTGCTTTTCTGCATACAGAAATGTACAGACTGTAACAGACTACTGAGGAAGCCAGAAAAGCAGAACTCAAAGACAATGACTGGGCTGTCTGGTGCATCTAATGCTGAAATGCAACAACCAGAGTGAAAGTTGTTTCTAACAGAGGAAAACCCCCTCTTCCCCCACTCTCATTTTCAGTGGTGGTGTCCGTGTCTCCCTTGGGGAGAGCTGACATTTTATTTTAGTGAGACAATTTAATGCGTCATACAAAACCCTGTGAGTCAGCAGCTGAGTGTGCGAGAGGGATGCTGACTGCTCTCAACAGGTTTGGTTAGTCCTCAGTGTGCATCTCCTTATACTTTCCACATCCCAACATTTCCTCTTCATGTCTGCCCACACCCCTCCTTCCTTCCAACACACAGTATACTCTGCCGTAACATTAAGTCTTCCCAAAAGCCTGCACTTGGGAGGACAAAGAGCACTGAAAAGATTATCTTAGTGTTTCAAAAACTGACCTCGGAACTACAATTTCTCTATGAATTTTACTTCAACCAGGAGTGAAATGAAGCCAAACAGCCCACAGCAGAAGCATAAAATTTGTTTGGAGAGGCAGAGAACAGACATTCATTCATTCACTCATTCATATGTCCAAGGGGGATTAGATAAGGGAAAGTCTATAGGAGATGAGCTAAGCTTTGGCCACTTTGTTGGGACTAGCACCTCTATTCTTGCAGAGAAGGTCATGGCATTCCCCTAAGTCTCGTGCCTCCTGCAGAAGCCACAGGTATTCTTGAACAAAAGTAGTTCTGTTCTTCAGCAGAACATTTGAAAGGAATCAGCTTGCAAGTGCATCAACCACAGCTACCTTAACATGGGGCACAAATGTTGCATTGTGCATGCAGCCCACTCTGCCAAAAACCCCTGATAGAGAGACCAAGGTTTGGAATAAAATAATAAATTTTTTAAAAAAATAAAATAAAAAATCCACAGAATCGACACATGCACAGAGCCAGACTGTGCAGCAGCTGGGGATCAAAGTGTGCCGCAGGCTCTGACAGAGAGGACTTTGGAGGACAGCAGCAGTGCAGGGAGGGGGGCCAGGGACAGAAACCTGAGAAGCTCTTACTACACAGAGTTACAGAAGACCATTGCAGACAAAAGAGAAGGCAAGCGCTCTCAGCCCTGGAAATTCCCGAAAGCCTGAGGGAACTCACCTGGCAGTTTCGGTCAGGCTCTCTAAAGCCTGGATAAGAGCATCACCATCATTCTTCAGGCTCTCTGAGTGCTTCTTGTTTGAAGTTATCTGGAACAAAAAGAAAGAACCTTTATGAAAAGCTTAGCAAAAGATTCTTCTCTGTCATTTTTGTGGGATAAGAAAGAAGGAAACCAGTTACAGCATTTATCACAACTGTAAATGGAATGTGACATTGAAGAGACCCATAAGAAAGTCCCTTTTACTGAATTTTAGGAAGAGACCATCTAAAATGTCTTGTCTTAGCTAACAATATTCACCCACGTTCTGAGTCCCTGTATGTGTGCAAATTCATATATCACAGTCTGCCAATCCTGATTTCATCCTTAGTATCAATGCAAATACAAGCCCCATTTAATCTGAATCACAGGGATATCTTGGGGAGACAGTTATTTTCATTTCTCACTCCAGGGAAAAAGTAACCAAGCTTCTACCAGCCTTCACATTAGGACATGTGGGGTTTCTCTGAGAGAAATCAGGTCAAAATCACTAAAAGTTGTCAACTGCTTATGAAAATTTTTTCTTGCCCCTCCTCAGTCATTAGGAGTGTTACCTGCACAGCACTGTCACCTACAGAGCAGGGGGCTGAGTGACCAAAGCTATTTGCCCTTTTGTGTCAAATGAATCCTGATTATAGCTGATTTTGCTGCTGGTGTGGCTTATTACATTAATCCACAATGACTGGTTTATTGTTTCTCCAGCTTTAAGTAGCACAACTACACAGCTCCAGAAAGCCACACATTTCCTGATGGTTAAGCAGGTGAACAGGAAGGTCACAACATGAAGCTTCATGCACTGTAGCTTGAACCGACACTGAATATTTGGCAGCTTGCTGAAAAGCTCTTGTAGCTCAAAAAAATTACCAAAAAAACCTGTTTTGCGTGTCAGTTCCTGCTTGCAAAGGTAAATAAATCTTGGCTGAAGAGAAAGGAAAGGGGAGGACCAGACCAGCTGATTATTTTGATACCAGAGGAGTTAGTGCCTTAAATAAGGACTTCTAATCCCAAAATCTGGCAAGGACTTGTAAGCTTTAGCATGCAGTGGCTGGCTCTATTTACCATTGATCAAGCATCTGGGCAACACGCCTTCACATCTCCCTCTTAAATCACACAGAAGCTGTATTTACAGCTGCCATCCCACCATAATTTATCAGCAGTGATTCTGCAACAGTGTCACTACATCTATAATTGTAACATCCTGTAGTTTAGCCCTTAGAGGGAACAGGGACCTGCCTGAAGTAAACCAAAACATATCCTGCATCTTGGAAAAAACCCAGTGACGCCATTACCTAAGCACAAAACATTGGTAAATCCTGATTACAGATGGTTAAACCTTTTTACTCTCTTGAGGTTTATATCTGTCCCTTTATATTTCAAAAAGCCAATCTTCCCTATTTGTTACCTGATAGACACAGAGAATGTTTTGTAATCTGGGTTCTGAATGTAAGAACACCACAAGGTATAATAGGAGCAATACAGGGAGAAAAGTATTTTCACTGCAAGACATTGTTTTCTGTTCCTAAAAAGCAGTCATACGTCTACCAAACATTTCCCTGCAATTCCTGCTTACCAGCCACTGCTACATTCCTTGCACTTTCCACATTCATGCCCCTTATTCAGTCTGCACACTTTAAATAGCCAAGAGGTCATAGGGAAGGAAGGTCACTAGGACTGAATCTTGCTCCATAAAACTACCAGGTCCAACAAAGGTTACAGATATTTCTCATTCTACTATATCCTAACTTTTGGGTGCTGACATTTGTACAACCCTCACAAAATAGCCAATGGCATCATACAAAGAACATTAAAAATACACTCAACTATAAAATCTTGTACAAAGAAAAAGGTTTAATTCTAAAATGATCTCTTTCAAACAATAACTTAGTCCAACGGAGTCATGGGGTCTGACTATAAGCCTGCCCATGCTGCAGCATGCCTTGAGTCACTATTAAGAACACATTTCTGTGCATACAATGCATTTGAATAGAAAAGATTAAAATGGCTTTATATGCACAGAAATTAGAAAAGACTGAAACAGAAACACCCATGAGATTGTCTCATCACCTCCCTGTTAGACTTCAACGTACAGAGCAGCTTTCAGCCACAAGCAATGGGCTCCCGTGGTATCCATCCACAGGGGCTACTCCCTGGGTTAACAAAACGCTTCAATAAGAACCTTTCAGGAGTAAACGTGGTAGCACAAGGAGGGAAAGGATCAACATGAGCTGCCTCCAGTCCATTTAAATTAAGTATTGCCCAAATTTAGAACACATTTTCTTGAAAGTGCCAACTACCATTTTCATCCAAGCCAAGGGGTGTTGGTGAAGAAACAACCTGTCTAGCTGGCAGTGGCACCTATGCCCCCAGAGAACTTGCCCAAACCAAACAGGGTTGCAGAGATTTATGTGGGCAGATGGGGCTTCCATACCAGCTCTTCATCACCAGTGTCCAGAAAAAAGCTTCCTATCCACCAGCAGGCACCCACTCCATGGGCCTAGGAAGAGACCACCTCTATGCTAGCAGGAAAACTACAGGCTGAATACAAGGTGAGCTCCCAGCACCCAGGTGCCAGCTCAGCCACAGCTGCCTATGGTTTTTGTCATCACTTCCATGCTCTGATCACTGGCTCTTATTTGCTCTTTATCTCAGTCTGAGTAAATCTGATTGCTGCCTGAGCAATTTGAAGGTCTCTTGCACACGACAGATTACATCCCGCTTCACAGGAGCTCATGAGAAATATTATCTGAATCATTGTTCACTTTCAAGATGAAACTTTATTCATGTTTCTTATTTAAAAATGGTTCCAGTTTCATCTTCCTTTTGTTCCATAGATTATAATAAATTATGACAGGACATAAAGCCACCATTCAGCAAAATTTGAGAAATTAATGTATTTTTCACTTTGTTATCTTCCTCTTCTACCCACCATTGCTGTGACTTTTATCCACACCAGCTCTAGTTCTCATTCATTTGGAATTTTAACAACTAGCTTAATGATCTCTTGTAATATTGCTGTTTGTTAGGGCTGGCTGCAACACAGATTCAATGACATAATCAATAGTTATTTCTTTAATTAAAAATGTAATTAAATCTCAGTTTAGTGGTACACTCACTGCAATTTAACAAGAATTTCAAAATTACTTTTCTTTATTAAGCCCACAACCATTCAGCAGCTTTCCTCTCGTCTCCTCAATCCTGTTAAACAAGAATGAGCCATAAGGAATACCATGGTTGATATGTAATGATCAGTATTTCCAAAAATTCAAGAAAACTATTCAGATATTATGGTGCTGCTAAAGATGAGTGCAGGAAAAGTTATAATATAAAACATTTCCACTGGTGTATCTACTTCACTAATAAACTAAGGAGTTTTGCATTCTTACTCTAAGAAGGGATTTTTGCAATTCAAATTTCAAGAAAGCGTAGAAACTTAAGGGCAAATTACTTCTGTTAAGGTTTGTTTCATTATGCTGAACTGCTTTCTCTGATTAGTCGTAAGTCACATTTTTTAATTTACAAAGGAGAGAAATGACCTAGGCAGTAAACTACTCTCTCAGCATGTTTAAGAGAAAGAAATCCTCCTTTGCTGAGGGTTCAAGTGAACCATGATGTCTGTGAAGTAGACTGGGAAATAATGCAAAAATAAGGCACTTTTTATTTGAAACTATTTCTTGGTTGAAGAAATGTCTTGGGAGCATAATTCAGCTTTAAGTATCATCTTCTCAAATAAACAACTGCTGGGGATGTTCACCATTTGCATTCTCAACAGATGCTTTTCGATAAGCTACTACCTTGCCTGTATACACAGATACCAGCAAGACACCTCAAAATGTACCTCTTTCTCACAAACTGTTTCTTTCTCTTTCCCAAACACACCTACTTTAACCTCATAAAGCAATGCTTCCTTACATTTTCATCAAAATTTAATATAATTAAGCTAATTATAGGTATTCAGTTCTTGCCCAGCTTTACTGGCACAGGCTGAGCAGCCACATGGGTAAGGCAGAAGCTGCTGTGGGTTGATTCATCAGAACTACCAGATACTCACAGGTCCAATGTCAGCATCACCTGAATATTGACATGTGCTATGAATAAAGTGTCACTTACCGCTTGTTGGAAGTTTTTCTGTGAATAGAACTTGTACCTTCAGCTAATTCTACAGTAAAAACAATCAGCAGTACATTTTTCCTATGGACTGAAATGCTATGTAGGACATGAAATATAATACTAATAATTAAGTTTCCAGACTAAAAAACATTAAATAATTGAGAATACTCCTATTGCTCTCTAGATGCTCTTTCAAATAATGTCTTCATGTAAGTGCTGTTCCTGAAATTTTAAATATGCATCTCAGACTCCTCATTCCTACTTCCATCTTTGACTGTCTGAAGGCACTGTCAGTAGGACACAGAGCCTTTCATCCCCAACCAAAGCTACTGTTTCAAATGTCATCCAGGCTGGTGGTGACTGAAAGTTGATGGCTGTTCACAGCTGCTCAGTGTGACCTTATTCCCATTTTTTAAGGAACAAATGTCAAGAAATATAGTGGTGTTAAAAACATTGCTATAGCTGATGTGACAGCCTGGCAAATAAGTCAATGGGATAGTAACTTCAGAAATGAGGCACAATGCCTGGGCTGGAGGGGAAAACCTTCTAGTGTTGTGACCCATCTTATGCCTATCCCAGGTCATTTAATGGTTCTTTTCCTCCCAGGCTGTCAATGCTGAACTCCTCACAAGCACTGCAGTAATCAAATAAATCATGTCACTTGGTTTGTCATTCGCAACTCACGTTGACATGGCCAGAAATATGCAGCCATTCCTTCTGAATGGAGGAGCACAATAACCAAGCAAATACTGCAACCAGGAACTCATGCAGGTGAACTAAAACTAACAGATCCATTGGCTGTGGACTTACTAAATATAAGCATTTATTTAACTATAAATTGCTCTCCAAATATATACACTAAGCTGGCAGTGCCCAGAGGAATTACAATAAATGAACTCATCATTTCCTGTGATGGATCAGGTGGATCTCTCACTTCTGCAGGCCTGCACACCCTTACAAATTTACATAGCCCTGCCTTTGTGTACCAAAGCGCCAGACCCAATAAAACATTTAGACTCTATAAAGTAGAGGCTGTGATGATGACATTTAATTATCAGCCCCCAAAGAGGAGTTCCAAGCAGGGACCAAGACACAGTGCATGAGGAGTGCTGTTGCTGAAGGGCATGGAAACCTGTTGAGAATGAAGTGACCCAAATTCACTCTCCTCTCTGGAGCTGAGGTTGCTAACACAGCCAGTGAAAGCTCACAGTCCAGACAGCACAGACCACAGTGCTTTTTCTCAGTGCTCCCATAGCAGGCTCCCAGGCTCTCTGTAGTCTTCTCCCCTTTTCTGGGCAAGTGAGGGTCATGTTTTGTTGCTGCAGTAGGGTTTCCACTGGATGGGGAGAGGCAGGGAGGTTTGGATGGTTCCCACACAGGGAGTGAATAACACAAGGACTTGGCAGGGAGGCAATTGGCAGCATGGCTCTTCAGGCTGGAGAAGTTAAACATGAACTCCCATTAACCAGGGAAGCACTCTAGCTATTAGGGCAATTTTACATCTGTGGCAGCAATTTTCCAAAATACAAAAGTCAAACAACTAAAACCAGCAACAAAATTCCCAGATATACACAGTGCTCTTTTGTGAGGCGTTTAATCTGACATTAGTTACACATGCTCTCAGCAGGTCTGTGGGATAGGACCCTCTTAAGCACTATGGTGCAGCCAATTTACAGGTTCTTTAATGAGAATTAATGGTAACTCTTGCCCGGCTGTGCTGGAACATCCAAGGGCAGTGTGCTTACAGGGCCATCATACTCTCACTAGGATAGCCACAAGTTATTTTTGCTCTTCATAGTGTAGGAGACCTAATTCTAAAAGGGTAAAAACCTTCATGGCATTGCTTCCTTGCTACTCTTCTCTCTATACATGGTTACAGCTGGAGAGAGACATAGAATGTGTGTGTGGGAAGAACAAATCAAGTTGAACAAGTTATATTTATGTTACTAATTGCCAAGTCATTTGAACAGGCCTGAGCAATGCTGCTGGACCATAAAAACAAGAAATGAAACTTACAAAAGCATGAGTGATCCAGGTGTGCTTTGGCAAGCATATTGCAGTCAGGGATTGCAGACACACAATTACAAAGACTTTGTGGCCTTCAGATCCTGCAAATACATGTGAAAACAAGCAGGTATCTGTGACCAAAAAAACCTAACCCCACACTACATCAGACAGCTTAGCTCTGATTTTAGAGTTCAAGAATCTTTTCTGTTTATGGATAAAATTCTTGTTCCACTGAAGTCAACAAACACCTTTTGATTTTGATAAGGCCAAGATTTCATTCGAGGTGTTTTGTTTTCTTCTAATTCATGTGTGTGTGTGGAGGTTTATTCTAAGTTCAAAGCCATTCCTACGGGTAACTTGGAACCGTCCCAGTTTCCCAGCAGTCTGAGCACCACACTGGCTCGAGGACTATTCACAGACAGTCAAGGCATGTCTCCTGCATGATAGATAATTGTTAATTGATTTTGGATGTTTCTTGACGCCTATTCACTTTGAGACTGTTCTCTGCCCTTCAGCAGGGAAGGCATTTTGCACACAGAGGCATGCTCTGTGATTGTTGTAAAATTGTAAAGTTACCAACTCTAAGGGGCATTGCCTGAACATTAGAGAAGATTTGTAAAACTGCAGGGTAATTATTGAACAGAAGGTACTCTCTGTCTTGTTTGATTTTCAAAGTTTGGTTTTATCGCAAGTGGTGTCCTGAACTCACTTTCAGAAATGTCTCCATAATCCAGAAAATATCCATTATTGCATTATATCCACCCTCTTTAATAAGTGAGTTTAAAATATTTGACTTAACAGAACTGGATAGGGCAGCCTCTTTACATCCATTAAACAACCAGCTCAGCACAACAGCTTTATTAGCAAAAGTAAACTGCAGTTCTATGTGGCAAAACATGGGTCAAAGGTGCTATAGGAGACTTCCACACAGGGCTGCAGTGTTGACAAGTTATGCATGCTCAGAAGCCAGCCCAACATCTATATGACATTGGAAATAAGCACTTGCCAGCCTGTTGCTGGTGATCTCATCTGCAAACAGAGGTTCATCTGTCACCTGCATGCCAACAACTGCCTGGGTTACTACTTCAGACCAATTTCGCTCTGTCCAAACAATGATCCCAGCTGGCCTCAAATATCAGCTTTAGCCAAACTGAGCCACATCCTGAGCTTACACAAAACTTGCAAGCCCTTGATCCCTCTTCCTGCAGCTTCCAAGCAGCTGCCTGTCCTCACCCTGCAGGAACTGGTGAGACCACAACTTCCCAGGTACACCTCACCCCGGTAGTCTCCTGTAATGTCCTCCTTAAAAAGAAACAGGGAAATCCACTGGAAGAATTTTTTATTACCACAGTTCAGATCCTACATTTACGTTCCTTTAGGAGCTGTTACAGAGGCTCCAAGTTGTCATGGAGCAAAGCAAACTAAAAATAGTTATGAACAAACACTAAAACAACACACAAATCCACTGCACATCTAGATTTCTCCAAAAGTTCATCATTCTCTGAATCTCTCATGTTCAAATATCCTTCATAGTCTTTCTCTAATCAGATTTTCTCCTAAAATATCTTCTGACAAGTAACTCCCAATACTTCTTAAATGTTGATTCCCATAACTCTTTTTGCAGTGACACTGTCTTTTATGGCCTAATAATTCAATCTGTGAATAAGATCCCTAAACTTTAACATCTGTCAACCCTTATGTTTCCCTGTAAAATCACAAAAATAGTCTAACTGTAAAGATTTCTTTGGAGTTATATCAAACTTTCATTGACATGCTCCATGGGTTAGAGATGACCTTCTTTACTTTCACATACAGTCTTTTCATGTTCATCTAGTACAGCTAAATCAAGATCTTTCACTCACACATTCATGTTCATGCAAACCTTCACTTTTTCTTGAGTGAACAGCCTTATCTCAAACTATGACTAGTCTTCCATCTTATTTTCTCTCCCCTGTCCAGCTGGGGAGTGATAAAGCAGCATGGTGGGCACATGGCATCCAACCAAAGTCAGCCCACTACATATGATTTGACAATTCAAATAATTTTAAGCATTTACACACTTGTAAGGGTTAAGAATCATTAGCACAAATAATTCATCTTCTCACTCTTAGGGGAGCCAGTGACACCCAGAAGATATTGGAAAGTGCTCACCTTTAAATGGCAATTGCCATGCAGAAGTATGCAAGCAGCCAAGCAATTACCAATTTAATAAATGCTGTTATGTCTAAGGGCACAAACCCTTGAACAGCCACGCAGTGATGCTCAGGTGAAATGGGCAAACCCTTAGGAATAGCCAAAAAGTCTCAGTTAACTGAGGAATTTGAAGTTTAATGCATACAGCCTCCAAAAAATGGCTAGATATTTTGTAGCCTACAGCCTGACATTGTTCCTTGTCCCGCTTTAAAATGCTCCACATAAAGATAAAAGACTTCTATGCCTTGATGAAGGCAGAGTGGTGTGAACAGTGCTGTCCAAGTTGTCTGTGCAATTAAAGTCTGATCCAGTATGCAAAATCCCTAGCTTTCTCTGAGCAGAAACTCTGTATAGCATTGATCAACTTCCATGGACAAAGAAACTAAATTAGATGGCTCATGCTCATGCTTATCATAATCTGGACTTGAACACAAGACTCCAACAATTACATATCTCTACAACTTGACTTGATGAGTTAGATTTACTATTCCATGAAAAGCAGAAATATGAGTTAAATTAAGAATTAACAGATATGATGAAAAATCCATTTGTAAAGAATAAAAAGAGTAGCAAAATCTTGTCAGAAAAATAATTCTGAATTATGATTTTGAACTAAATATAAAAGCATCAAACATTACTTCATTTGTAGCCCCTACAGACTTGATTTCCAGGGGCACATAAAACTCAGACAACTTGAGGTTTTCCTCAAGTACCAAACACGATTAGTCTTGCATATACAGGAGAAAAACAAAACCACCCCTCCTCCTGCCAAAATCCAGAAAAATGCTCTGAAGATTTTTGTTATTGGGGGAAAAAAGAATTAGTGTATTTATGCTTCATGTAAAATGAAACTAGGAATGTAAATGACTGAACAGGGATAGAAGTCCATAAAACACCAATTTCTGAGGAAAATTATGCTTTATATAATGGTTCAATTTCCATAAAATTATAAAAACTGTCATAAAAACAAATGCACTTCTGAAATCGATGCTTGCTTATTGTCATGTGACAGATGGCTCTGGCTGGCTGGCAGAGAGCAAACAGCTACCTCATTGGTTCTCACTGACCTTGGAGAGAATCATTTTAGTCTGTTTTTCATTTAACAAGTTCAGTTGCATTTATGTATCTTTACAGCAGCAAGTCAGTGATCCGTGTGTAATTACACAGAGGAGGTCAAAAGGAAGTAATAGTGATGAGCCCAACAGATGACACAGCTTGGCAATCTCAACAGTATTGCACGATGTGAAATTACAGTGTGCTGAAACACCAAATGAGTCCAGCAATACTTCTGTGCCCACAGAAACAATGAAATAGGACTCCATAACGAAAACAACAGTGGTAGTCATTGGGAATTACACTGGCCTTGAATTATGGGTTGAATAAACAGGTTGCAGGTTTCAGAACTGCCAGTTTCACTACACAACCCAAAGCCAAACAGCTGTGTGAAAACAGCCTATTTCTCACTGCTGCCCATGGCAGTATTGCTTTTTAGACATCTCCTGTACCTATTCATAACCATACTGGCCTCCCAGTACCCAAATACCAGCACAGTGATAATCGCTGGGGGGCTATCTCAGAAAGCAAACATGTTCCAAACAAATGGATAAGTACCTTCCCCCAGGAACTTGAGTCTGCAATATGCCAGCCACTGGGATAAAGACTTCTCATTCTTGGTGCTCTCCAAAATTAAGAACACATCCCATTTTTGATTTTCCTATCCCTATCGGTGTCATTAAAGAGCAGCTGTTGCAGATGGACCGAAAAATGTCAGTTGTGAAAACAGCCATCAACCAAAATGCCAGTCCAAATGTGCACTTAACACAGACACACATATACTTACAGACTTACACTACTTATTCCAAATAAACATAACAATACTTAACATAGAATGAATGGTTCAGCAGGCCAAGTTGTGAGTAAGCATTCATGGCTACTTCAGAGGTCATCCTCCCTCACTGCACCTCACACTGCAGATAACCACAAGTTGTCAGTACATTCCGGTTTTGGGTTCTGTCAACACTTGCCTGTTCATTAAGTTGTGTTTGGACTGCACACACTTCTTCATTTATGAGCTCTGCTGTTTTAGTGACATCAAGAAACAACTGATTTGATGAGTTCACATCAATTTTCTTCTCTGCCTCAACTCACACTTGGCTGACTGTCACTTTCATCAAGGACTGGCAGGGAAAGGTTCCTGGGTGAACTTTCTTAAGCTTTTCTCAGTTTGCTGAGTTTTAGCTCCTGTGCATAAGACAAATTCTTGAAGATACCTCAACATAATACCATCCTATTTTCCTTTATAATTAGGTTGCAAAATACAGATGAATATAAACACTGTGGATTTTCTTTGCTGCAACTGCAAAAACAAATGGGCTTTAAGACAAGGTTAAATGATTTCCAGCAGAAACTTGCAAGGAGAAGATAAATCACCCTTTCCTTTCAACAGAATGCTGTGCAGTCACCTTCACCTTTTCTTATCAGCTGCCATTTCCACAAATGCATGAAGTGCTCTTATTATGTTAGGATCCCAATCTTTAACCTGGCAGTCTTCTATCAACAATAGAAGAAAAAGATACAAAGGCCATGAGTCCAACATGATGTCTCTAACTAGTGCCATGACTGGCAACATAATGCTTTACTCTTAATTACAGAGGTCAGGGAAGACCAACACTCATTTCATTTAAGGATAAAACTCAAGCAGCTGGTAACTCATCCCTGGCAGTGTAAGAAAAAGGGTGATGCATGACAACTCTGCGTAACACTTGACAGAAGATGGAATGAGGGGAGTAAGACTGGCTGTGCAGGCTGTGGCCATGGCAAGGACAATTTTGTCCCAATGCAAATGCCCAGTTGTGATTGCCAAAGTGGGAAAAGGCAAGGAGGAATATACCAGTGTCAAGAAATGAGTGTAGAAATTATAAAATATCTGTTTAAATTGTTCATGTTCTCCACACAGAAAACTCTGTCTGGCACTGTTACCACAGATACTCCAGTTTATCTCCTCCATTGTGTAGTTAAACAAATTTAAGCTAAATTAAAATAACGCAATTAAGTAAAGAGTCAAGCAATCACAAGCACTTCAGCAAAAGCAGTTCAAGAGATTGCCAACTTAGCTAGAATGTGAAACCTATGTATATATGCTTTCACTACATGGTAGTGTTAAGTGGGCTGGCTTGAACCTCTGCTGGTGATTTACAGTGATCTGTTTTAGTCTGTGCTGTAAGAGATGGCAGGAGCCCATACCCGTCTGTTATCTCAGCAAAGGTAGCATTCATTTCCAACTGAGCAAGCAAAACCTTCTTCAACTCCTTTGCCTTGGTGGCACCACGATGGATTATTTTTTAATGCATCCTTATTTTTATAAAACATATTTTAATTGAGATTAGTTATGTCATCAGTTATGTTGTCCAAAAGGGTTTTATTTGGTTTAATTGTTGCAGTAAAAAAAAAAACAAACAAAAAAACAAAACCCCATGTTCCTACTGTCTGCTCCATTTTATTTTTTTTTTGCCAGTGGATCCTGTCCCAAAAGCAGGAGGGGGAGAATAAGATCCCTGTTTTAATCTCACTTGCTCTGGTTCCAAATTTAGCTGGAACAGCCAATGAAGGTGTGACTGCACAAATGCTGGCCTGAGATGGGTTTCCAGGTCTGTGGAGTAGGGACAGCAGACAGGCAGGACAGTGAAGCCGAGGCAGTGGCGGACCACACAGGGCAAACTCCACCGCTGCCACCATCTCAGAGCCTTAAGCATGACCTCAGAGACTTTCTCTTTAAATGGTAAAGAGGCAGAAAGATGAGTAGAAAACTTTCAGCAAAGTACACAGCAAAGGCAGAGTCAGTCCTGTAAACACAAAATCTGCTGAATTTCCAAAGAAAACCCTTATACTATTGGAAGTAATTTAATTTGGATTGGAGGGCTTTCTCTGGAAGACAAACTGACCGTTTCTCTTTTAACTCTCTAATACAGCAGATTGACCTTTGCATTCTCATTTTGATGCTTATCTTGAACAAACAGCCTAGAAGTCAATGTCTACTGAGAAAAAATTAGGGAAGTGACTTTTCTCTAAAAATGCAGAGCAAGTCCTCGGGAAAAAAATTAATAAATATGAGGCCAGTAGCTGTGGCTGAATGTTAACCAGCTTTGTGATGCTGTGTTTATTTTGCCATGAAATGCTTGCTGAGACAAGTTAAACTTCAATCTTGAATTACATGATTAAGTCTTACAGGGAGAAAGCTTTTGTTATCTCAAAATATGTGGTGTTTCAGTACAAGCAGAGGAACAAATGTTTTCTTATTTTATATATTTTTGCTTTTATCTCATAGGTGAACATAGTATTCAAGGAATGGATAGCACTACCAATTCTCACAAACTTTGCCCATGCAGATCAGGCAGTGAACCTCACACCTGGCTTACAGCACTGTCACTTCCGTAGTCTTGGCTTCAGCTGAAGAGACAATACTATCAAACTGTGTAAAAATCAGCTACCCACAGCCCAGCTTTCAGCCAAAATCTAATCAGGCTGTGAACTGGGTATTTTTCCTTTTCATTCTGACTTTGACTATGGAAAAAGAAAAAATCATAAAGCACTATTATTGCATGAAAGTATTCATACTAAATATGCACAGGTTACAAATAAAGTATTCTTAACTTCATAAAGCCATTTGTTTTCTTTCAGAGGTTTCAAGTGAAAATTCCTCAGACATTTTTGCTGATGTGCAGCTAATTACACCAGTGTTTTGCATTCACCCTTGCACAATTACCATTAACAAGGTGTGCCTTAAAATTAGATGTTGCAGCCCTTACACTTAACCTGATTAGGTCAATAATTTAAATATTAACAGTTACAGAAATGCAGGCAGAGGTGCTTGTTAAACAAGAAGTCATTACATACTCTTATACCGTATTCTTTTAAAAACACAGTGGTTTCAGATGCAGAATAAGCACCTGGATGCCTGCCACAAGATCCTGCCTTTTACTCCTATGCCCACCAATTTTACAAGTTTGTCCTCCAGGACAAGGTAACTGAGTCACAGTGCAAACTTAATCACGTCACAACACCAAGCTGATGTGATGATCTCATTACTGTTCCAGGAAGAGGAATAAAGTCAATTCCTGTTGACACCAGCAAATCCAGCTTTCAGCAAAGACCCACAAAGACCCTGACCACATAACAGAGAGAACAAGTAACATGAGTAGCTCTCTACTAAGGAAATTATTATCATAAATGAATGACAATAAGATTTTAAAGGAAGTCTCAGTGTTTTGTCAGAGGATTTTTGAATTTTAAAGGAGATTTTGAAGGACAGTTGCTTCAACCAAGTCTATGATCCTTTTTTGGTAAGTTTAAGGTACCTGGAAATTACCTTTATGTCAGAATAAAAATAATTTTGTACATTAAAGAATAGATTTATTGCACTATTGCAAGCACTCAAGCCAATCTAAATTGTCTAAGAGGTTCATTTTGAAGCTCTTTACTCTTTTTTTAATACTATATTTGGATTATTCCCTAGCATAGTGACATGTAGAAACAAAATCTAATATGATTAAATCTGACTTAAAAAGAATACCTGTCTGATCAAAGCCCCTAGCTCACCTGTGTTGCTTTTTTTGGTTTGGGGTGTTCTGGGATTTTTTTTTTGGTAAAACTAACTAGCAGGAAGTGTTATCTTCTGAGAGTTGCACTTAAAACTGATTGCTTATAAAGATTTAAAGAATGATTTAGATTATCATTCTAAAACAGCACCCAGGGGAACTGGGTGGATCAAGGGATTGCTAATGAGATATTGAGTCTTTCACATCTAAACTGCTGATTTAAATTCAACCCAACACAAAGTTCCCCCAACTGGTGGATGTCTGATGATCTGTAAAAAATGAGATGATGTTCTCACTCTATTCTTAGAAAATACATGTGGAACTGCCAGGAAAATCATCACTCTTTGCAGTGAAACCAGGAAGTGAATTGACAATGAAACACTTTAAATTAATTTTTATCCCTCAATACCGTAATATAAAACAAGGCTATGGCTTTCTGGATCAGGTTTACTTTCCCCAACCTACCCAAATTAAGTTTCAACCTCTAAGACTACTACAGTAAAACCAAATAAAACATCTCAGTAAGGTAAAAAAATTATTATTTAAGTTCCAGAGTAGCTATATTGGGCTTTAATGACTTATAATTCACAGAAAGGGCAGTGGTAGATGTTAATGAGTGACTCAGATGACTTTCTACAATGCTATTCTGCAGGAGCAGTCATAATCACATGTCAGTTGCTCAGAACATAGCACTCTCTAGTCCTCCCTCTCATTTAATAAAAGCCAATTAATCATTTCCAATCATTTATGTATTCAGTGAATTTAGAATCTAGTTTCACTCATAAATTACAGTAAATCTATCATTTTAATTAACTAACTAGTCATAGCTGTTCTACAGACATTTTGTTTGTGTGAACATACTTTAGCCTATGAACTATTTGCAGCTCTTATTACTGTGATTCTTGATTTACTAATGGGATTTGTGACAGATCAGCTGTATGACATATTACCTTTTCTCTGTGCTGACTTCGGGGTCAGATTCAAAGTCCACCTTCTAGGCCTCAAGTTCTTTGTTCTTGGTACATGACAGGACTATCAATCTCAGATGGCTACTGTGCAAACCAAGCCCACAGCCTGAGCAGACAGATGGACTGATCTTACCTGCATATGAATCAGTGGGTTGGGCACACATTAATTGATACAACGTGACCAGAACCTGTTCCACTCATACAGCCTTTTCCCCTCTTTCCTTCCTCTCCAAAAGTGCTCTTTTCCCCCCATAATCCAAGGCGCTTCTCCCTGCAAGAACTTCCCTCACCACACACATGCACAAGGGGAACACACCAGTTATCAGAGAAAGACCCAGCCATGTGCTGGTGGTATTACATGGAATGGGAAAGACTAGGTAAGTTCTTTGCTGTGTTTTTCAAATGATCCCTCTACAAAGTTCATGTCTTACCAGGGAAAACAGCTTCTTCCTGTGCTAGGTCCCAGGACAGATCTAGAGAGCGTCCCTTGGACCAGGAAGAGGGAATGTGGTCCTTTTAAATAACGGAAGTTGCTGACTATCCATAGATGGTTCCCTCCACAGTGTCATCAAAAAGCTCCAGTAGGTTCTCAGATGCTGCTTACAGCAGGTCTTACGGCTGGCTAAAGCCACCAAATACAAGAAACACTCCTCGGCAGGGATAAAGAAGGACATCTTGAGAGAAGATACCATTTCCTCTTCTGCTAATCCTTTCCTACTTTCTTCCCCCTGTGCTCTGCCTTATGTATCCTGATCATTCCACACTCAGTTTTCCCTGCCATCCCTCCACAGACACCCGTGAGCAGGTGCTGGAAATTTGTCCTAGGGGACAAAATCAGCAAACTTAATTCATGGCAGGGGTAGGTTCCTTCACATCATCAGAGAAGGTCACTGCTGCACTCATCACCTATGTGCTGAGACAGTAATATATGAAGGTAACAACCACCAGCATCAGCACTCTTGAGTCCTTGAGAAGGCCCTGGTTATGGTCCTCTGGAACAACGTTGGTGAGAAGGAAGAGACCACCTTAGAAGATGCCAGAAAAAAAAAATCCATTCTAAAGATACAAGTACTTGGCTATAATCTTTCCATAAAATCAAGGTCCTAGGTCTGATTTCTGTCATCCGAGGAAGGAAAGATTCCCTTCCTTCCAATTAGGTCTTCACCTAGATACTGAAACATCAGCATTCAGTGTTATATCTTCCCTGCCTAAACCTTCTCTTGCAGCTCCAGCTGTTCCCAGTCTCCATTTGTGGTCAATCCCACAAAGCTTGGCAAGAGCCAGAATGAATTTGATCCAGAGAGAAAAGGTGTACATAGAGAGCCCTTTGTTCTTGCATTTCCTGTGGATCTGTCAGAGGAATGTAATTCTCTGCCAGAAAGCTGCTAACAAGCTTCCTGGTACCCTTTTCCAAGGACTAGATGTACGCACGTGTTTCAATCTCATCCCAAAGAAGTTGGATGTGTGATCAATGTGCCTCGGCCCAGTAGTGTTTCTGGACCCAGACTTTACACTGTGCTATCACTCAAGGATGGATAAGACAAGTGCCTTTAGGCTCCTGGATGACAACTTTAGGTACTTGGATAACAACTTGCCAGAGCCCCCCACCAACTGGCTCTCTTCCTGCTGCTGCAGCACAAGGAATGGCACACATCTTCTCTACATCCCAGCATCTGCACTATGAAGAAAACATCTCTCCTTCCTATCAAGCCCAAACTTCCAAAAAGCCTCTGCAAAGCCTATCTCATCTGACTGGCTATCTTAATAATGACTGAAGGCTGACTGTAGCCAAAATTAGTCTACATTACACCAGTTAGTCCACAAAAGGACCAGACCAGCTACAGGGGAGCTTCTTACTCATTTCTGGCTTCATGGACATTTTTCTTGAATCAATCTTCAGCAAGCCTCAAGGCCTGTATAAGAGTTAGGAGGATTTTTCTCTATATACATTACCCAGTATTTATCATTACCGAATGTTACTGCAATTCTGTCACCCATTCAATCAATATTTTGATTTGTCTGCAACTCTTCAGCATCAGACTTAGTTTTGAATAATTCTCTATCATAAAAAAATCTTTGTCTATCATTCTACACCTCTTTTTTCAGGTAATTTATGGATGTATTGCAGAGAAAAGATCCTGGCAGGCTTATGGAAATAACCTACATTTATGGTGCAATACCAGCCATTACTTATTTTCTACCATTTAAGCCACTATTAATCTGTGAGAAAAACTTCTCAGTCTCATGGCTTCTCAGAGCTGCTTTTGAAAGTTCTATTGTGAAGCCTTAAGAAATGCCTTTTCCAAACTCCCAGTCCACTATATCAAACAGGTTACAATTCTTCATACACTATTGACTCACTTGGAGGAACTGGATAAATATGACTTCTCTCCATAGACATTATATTGAATCTTAAGTAATCAGATGTATTTATCTTTCTGTTTACCCATCCCTTCCCAATTATCATGCCTAACAGTTCAGCCTTACCGAAGTTGGAGTTAATTGCCAGAATGATCCCTGGAGCCTTTTAAAAAATGTTAGTCTAGATAATGGTTTACCTGATAGGCTGCACATCAGAACTACAGGCTCAACAATTTCTTGGACAATTACCCTTGGGACTAGCTGACTTGTTATTCCTCAGTTAGTCAAATTGTTCTAAAATATCTTTTTGTAACGCCTTAAATCTTTTTAGACAATTCTATATACTGAAAAACTAGATTGAGACGATCAAACTGTGTGACAGGCAAAAATCAGAAGTCTGAAAAGTGATCTTTTTGGTGTAAGTCCAAGACTTTCTCTCTTCTTAAGAAGAATACTTCATGTGTCAGTCTAGGAAGTGAATTCTTATGCAAAGTTACAGTAATTTCTTAAAATTTTTGTAAATAATGATGAATTACTACCTCCATTGCAGATGATGTATGTTCATTTGGTGAACATTTGAGCTATTAATGAGAACTACCCCTAAAAATGAAGAGTTGCATCTTTGTCTCTTATGAGACAAGTTTTTGAGAGGGACACACCTCAGAGTATAACCTGGATGACTGATTTGCTAAATAACACATACTAATCAACATGGTGGAACAACACAAACAATAATCTAAATTACCACCATGCATTTCCAACAAGCTGTTTTTAGCACCTCGATATTTATGGACACAAACATTCTAAGACAGAAGACTGCAGACAAATAGGAAGTCCTCTGATGGACACCTCATATGAAGGAAGGCTGTTTCATCAGCATGAAATTATTTCTTATAATTTCCCTTGAAACATTTCCTGGATAAAGCTCCTGGAGACGAGACACCTTCTAATTGTGTCCATCCTTTATCACATTTCCATCCAAAAATTTCATATTCCAGAGGGACTCCCCTCAAAACTGACTCTCAGAGTGACATTTCTTGTATAGCCATTTCTCAATTTGCTCAGGGAAACAGAAATGAGAGAAGGTTTTGAAGAGCATGTTGTTCCCATGTACTTGTAGCATATATATGACAAGGACACAAATATACCATAACATCATATCTAGCTTTTGACTCTGAGAACAAATGATGGGTGTATTTGCTCTTGTTTAATGTGAGCACCACTGGGAAGCATTTTTTGAAAGTATAATAAAGCAGTGGAAAGGACTAAGATACACAAAACTATAAGAAGACAATATTTTTGTTATGGGTAAATACTGTGGAAGTCCTCTGAATAGATGCTCAGAGCCAAGAAAAGCAGAACCTTTCTTCATTTTTTAAATTAAATAAAAACTTCTAATAAAGACAACAGATTAAATAATATTATTGCCCCAGGACATGTCAGTGCAGTAAAGCTAGGATATGATAGCTTTTCAATGAGAAACAGAAACCACAGGTTTAGAGTTGAGAGAATAATAAAATATAGGAAGTTAAAATTAGAAAATGTTGCAAACACGTTTGAGAACATAACCAAAATAGTCTTGAGTACAGTGTGCTTACTAGATTACTGGAGGAAAATTTGCATAATTAAAAGGCATTGACAATTAACGTAATGCAAGTGAAGGAGCAAGAACTTCATTGCGCTGTAATTAGGAGAACTATTTGTCAGTCTCACTTTAAATTTGACTCAGAAACTTCAGACACATCAGTGGCATTTATACGAGTAAAAGTTACTGGAATGACCACATTTAAAACACATTAGGGCCACTAACTTGTAGCTTATCAGTTAACCAAAGTCATCACCAACCAACATTGGGGGAAAAAAATGAGGGTAAGTTCTCTAGACACTCTTAAAGGCTGTGGTACAGAAAACACTAAATTAGGGGAAATGTCAAAGAGTGGTTAGGGTATGGAAATAGACAGCTGATGGGTACGTAACAAAAAGTGCAAATATCAGATTGCTAACAAGGAACTCTCCTGGGTGAGACTGCCATAAGAACAAGCTGGAAGCTGGCAACTGGGGAGGGCACAGAGAGATAAGCAAATGGAGGTTATGACCTTTGTCTTCCTAGATCACAGGAGAGGATTTAATTAGTGGTTAGGGTTATCCACAGAGCAGCTTCTCCCATGGAGAGCAAGGGGATTTGAAAATAGGACAGTGGCATTTTAGTAGGGCACAACAGCTGAGAAAGGATTCTCCAGTGAATAGGGAGCACTGGTTCACAGCTTCTCCTCTCCCTCCTTATTTTGAATGAACTCAGATCTTGGAAACTGAGCTGCTGCCTGTGTTCAAGTTTGTTTACATGTCTGACTGACAGGAGATAATATTTCTTTACATCTCTCTTTACAGAAGCCTGCAGCAACAGATGGATTTTGCAGCATAATCGAAAGGTCAGCAACTTCTGACCAGCAAAGTAATGGAGAACAGACCAGGCTGCAGAAAGTTCAGCACAGGGGAAACCTAATTAAAAATTATGCTCATATTTAACCAGTGTTTCAGAATTGTAAAATCACAGAGGGACTACCTGAGGCACCTAGTATGTGCTCAAATCAATAAATGTTTTTCCTAGAAAGGAAAGCTGTCCATAAATGCAAATCACATGCCAAATTCATTAATGGATTTTATAGTGGTGTATCTGAAATGGCTGAAAATTATTTTCATGAGTTACGGATTTGGAAGAAAACCCCCAAACCAAATCCAAAACCCCCTCAAACCCCCCCCCCCCCAAAAAAAAACAAAACACTGTTAACATGGACATTCAGAAGGCCTTATGATTAATTAAGACTTTCATACCATAAACTTGAAATGTTCTACTTCTCTTCAAATGAGAAAACTGGTTCAACCCTGCCATACTGCTCAGCTGCCCTCACTTTCACCAAAATTTCTTCAACTGCCCAAAGTTGTATCCCTCAGCTCCAGAATATATGTCAGACTCGGGCACTAAACCACAGCATCCCTTCCAGAATAACTAAAAGATCAGTCAGATACCATTTTTTATAGCCTTCCAGTAAGAAATCAGCTTTTAAGACAGATTAAAACATTAAGCAAAGTTTTCAGCTACAGACTTTTAAACTGAGCACAGAAAAGACACATGTAAGAAATGAAGTGCACATTTTAAAGAGCTGGCTAAAACACAGACTTTGCTCCAGTTATTGCTTTGATTCCATGAGACGATGAAGCAGACCAATGAGTGGGAACTCAAACATTAGATCACAATAAATCAACAGACATGAAAACATTAGCTCAGGCATTAAATTTACATTTTCCAGACCATTGGCTCTTGTGACCCAGAATATACTGGGAAATTTGAAGTTCTAGTGTCAGTTCTGTAGCTCTATTTCACTATTTCACCAAAGCAGGAATCATGAAGTGCAGGCTCTTGCTTCACTCCCTTGCCCCATACTGGAACATACTTATTTTTAGGTATGGCATACTTACAATCTTACTACACTGAGGAGTGGGGAAGATAAGGTGCAGGCTCAGACTGGGATGATGCATGCAATGTTTAAATGGAAGTAGCAGCTGTTGGGGGACCATACAACCAGCTGCTTACTGCAAGAAACTTTAGTGTACTCAGGGAGAACAGAATTTCCAGATACTTGTTTCTAATATGAAAGAAATCTTTAATGAGCACATAAGAAGCTGCCACTTTTTTTTAAGGGTTTCAAGCTTTTAAAAACATTTCAAATAGGGAAAGATTTCACGGGATAGCAAATCCACAGTGTCAAAACAGAAGTCAAATTCTTGCCATAGGCAGTAAGCTCTCAGAAAAGAAGACTTAAACAAAAGCCACTAGAGTTTTTTTTTTAAAAAAACAAACTACAACCAGATAATAATAACATAATACCTCTTCATAATCTTCCAGAAAACTGGAAATTTCATCAAGAATGGCTTATGAAAGTTTCAACCTGAGGACAAAACCTATTATGAAAAATCACAGAAGAAACATCCTAAAGTTACAGGCAACTGTTATACAACAGAAAAAGTCAGAAAACCTCAATAATAAGCAACCACACATGCCATATTAATCCCTGTCTATGTCACAAGACAAAAGAAAAAATACTATTTTGCTGTCTTGTGTCTAATATGCTTAGAAGTATATTCTGTCTCACTAACATCACCACAATGTTTCTCCTAAGCATTGTGCTGCCATAAAGAGTTCCCAGCACAGCTGTTTGTGTTCCCTGTCTCCCTATTATTTTAGAAATCAAACTAGAATAAGACTGATGACAGATGTTTAAATATATCTGTTGCTACCACAGTTTCAATAGCAGAACACAAAGTAAAACACCTCCTGCCCCCTACCATTCAGCCTAGTCAGCTGCACTGAGCAGACCCAATGGACACACCCAGAAATGTTCCCCTTTTTCTATTCCAGTTGAACAATGGCTCTCCTGGACTTCTAACTTTATTTCCCTTGTAGGAAATTCAGATTAATAAAAATCAATATAATTTGCAACGTTGTGATGGGAATATTGCCCAAGTACACTGTTTCATACTCTCAAGCAATATTGAATCAGTTACTGAATACTGGTAGTAATACAAACAGAACACAATAAAAATACAGATTCTAAGTTTTGTCATAATAAATTCCTAACTATGTGTGATCCAACATCTCTAATGCAAAAATATTCTCCAGATACAGCCTCAAACCCACTCACACCTCCACATTTCAACTTTCCATGATGATGAGACTGTGATGATTTGATTTGCTGATATAATGCTACTGAGAGTTAAGAGTTTCTCTTGTTGTAGCCTCAGCTTAGCTGGGACAAAGGAACAGAAGAGCTTGTCACTGATGCACACCATGAGTGACTATCCCTCACCTATCTGTCCAAGCAAAACTCAAGACAGGAGCTTTGGTCTTCACAAATTTATCAAATTAAATTATTTTCCTTTGGATCAAGTTACTCATAATGTTAATATTCATCCAAGTAATTTTAAACAAAAAGTAGTTAGTACAGTTATTGGGATATTAGATAACTTCTAAGTTTTAGAATAAGCTGGAATTAATACAGAATCTTACTGCAGATTTACTCATTTTTAGAAATAAAATTAAAACCACAGGGATCTCAAGTCAATATAAATGATTTTTTCCTCTGAAATGATATCCATTAATATTACTATCACATACAGGAGAACTGATTAAGACATGCAATAACTTTGGTTGAGGATTCACACCTACACTGGACAGGAAAAATATACCCACATCAGTGGCTTGTTCTATACTATGTAAATGCCCTAATGATAGAAAGCAATTTTTTCAGTCATTTGTTCATTCATTCATTCATTCTCTTAAACACCAACCTTACAATTTATCAAGATAAATGAAGGAGCTGAACTGTAACTCTTAGGGGAAAATTCAATGACCTCTTTCAAGTAAATTTTGATTTTGAACCGTAGTGCCATACCACAGACATAATAGCATTCTGCACCATGTTTAAGTGAGCTCCAATTAACATAGGCTGTAATTTATTTTCCAGTCCTAAAGCTGCAGAGGTAAATACCAACTACTCCTCTTTCATATCTGCTTACAGTAATTTTGCCATGACTGAAGATAAATAATTAAGATAACTTTTTTACCTTCTATCACTGGAATACAGTTTTTTGTGACTTTGCCACAATGGATTGCTTCTATTAAATTGCTTAGGCGAATTATTCGTTCACTGGACATTAAGTTTTTATTTTTGTCCTGTTAAGGGCTCTTAACTGAGGATTACAGATCATAAAAGAGAACATTCTGAAAGATACAATTTTCTTTTACTGTGGTTTTCAGGAAGACTTTTAAAACACCAAACACCTTCACATATTACAACCTCCTGTTTTAAGTAGTAAAGGTGGTGTTTTCTAAAGCATCACATTCACAGTAAGAAAACAGCTTACCTATTATCATACTTAAGGTAACTGAGAAATAAAAAAAAAAATACTGTGCAACCAAACCAGCTAAATACTGCATTAGTACAAGCAGAAACTGGGCAGATGCTTAGGGCCATGGTTTACTGGTTTACTTGGTGCTCTTGTGCTAATGGTTGGACTTGATTATCTCAATGTTTTTTTCTAACCTAAATGATGCTATGATTCACAGATATAACAGCCACTTATATAATTTATTTGAATTTTGAACAGTGGTCAAAGGTCAGGCTTACTAAGAACTAAGAACTAGGCCAAAGCATACAAGGCCAAGTATAGGTCTGGCAAGATCTGTAGAGCTTAGACAAGGCCCAAGGTATGGCAGGAAAACAACCAAACTGAACCAACCAGCTAAAGAGAGAAGAAGCAAAATATTGGGTTAACCATATCAAAATAGCACAGTAACTAGGTTAAGAACATATTTGAATTGTCAACTGCAAAGGTAAACTAAGGACAGTAAAACACTGTGCTTTGCATGGCAGTGAAACTTCTTTTGTTTTTGTGCACAGGCATATCGGTACCACACAAGATACAATACCTGATTGCACCTGAGCACTCTTAGTGGAAAAGTATATTACTGACTATCCTGGACATCAACTTTGACATCAGCAGAATAATCCTTAGTTTTCTCTAGTCATAGGAGGGACAAAGTCTATATAATAATATGCTTTAAAGTTTCATCAGCAATTTGTTTTAAAGAATAGGTAAATAAAGTTTTAGAAGAACTTTTAGGATGATTTTGGGGGAATGGAAGGTTATTGTTTAGATTATTTAATTTTTAAGATAATATTAATAGTGGAATTAATATAACCAAGCTTCCTTGATACATTGAGAACTGGGTGGCAAACAGAGAGCAATCATTTTAACACCAGATCAACAGTAAATGTCCAATAGATGTTCTTCGAGCCAAAAAAAAATAAAAATTCCCCAGTTTCAGAGTTGAAGAAAAGCAGGTGTTCATATAAGATTATCAATATTAGCTTTAAGAACTAAAATTCTTAAACTGCAAAAGGACTGAAAGCCCAACAACCTAGTATTTTTAAAATAGCCAATAACAGGTTCACTCTTGCTCAGAGAAAGAAACATTGCAGAGATGGAAATTGAATGCTGGCTATAGGCATACTGAAAAATACAGGGCAGAAACATCTGAGATAAAAGTGCAGACTCCAAAGAAGCTGAGAGCAGTAACCCCAGCAGAACTGTGCTGCTTTCTGTGCACCTCACAGCTTATACCTCTCCTTCAATGAACTGAAAATGGCTGATCATTAAGACCTGATCTAGCTCCTAGCAAAATCACCTGCACATGATGCAGGTAACTACTAATTCAATTTAAAATTAACTGATCATTCTGAAATTTCAATGTCCAAATATAAGGGCAAAAATGTTTCTTTCCTAAGATACATGTTAAAACTAAGAAAAATTAATATCAGATAGAATACACAGAAAGTGAATTTCCATGAACCTTTTCCCCTTATATGTAGGTTGCAGTTTTATAGCTGAGACTCAGACCAGGACATCTGCACCAAGATTAATGGCAGCATCTGAGGGAGTAATGGCTCAGTAAACGTGGACCAGCTGTTTCCACAGCCAAATCAACCTCTGGCTGCTACCTGTGAGGAAGGCACACAAAAGGGAAATTTCAAAGGTAGAAATAGCTCTGCAGTTTCGGTTACTTCTTTGAGATGTTTTTGCTCACTTCCAGTTATGCAGTGGGTTGATTCTCCATAATTCAGATTCTAATTTACTTTTAAAATTTTCCCTTCGATGTACTTAATAAGCACAGTAACACTACAAAATGTGGATTAGTCAGCTAATACACCCACACCCTGGGTGTGTTATAGCCCTCAGCAACACTGCTGCCCCAGTACATCCAAGATGAATGCACACCGGCTGACTAAAACACACCTTGTGTGTTACTGCTTACATAAGACAGGACTTCGTATATGTAGCTGTATATTAATGATGTACCTTGATACATTGTTAAACTGGAAACTATGGTTGTGCTTCATCAGAGGCTTAGGTGTGTGCTGTATTACACGGAGCAAAATTAATTAGGAAACCCTGCGTTCCTGCTGCCAGCAGCTGCAGCGATACGCTGGGAACAAGAGACCGCACTCCCCACTGACCTACATGGAGCCAGAGCCGGGCCAGCCTCCTGAGCACCGAGTGCCTCCCGGACAGAATCTCTATCCTGAAATGTGCTACAGTGACATGACTCATTTAGAATAATAATAATAATAAAATATCCCGACTCCCCGCCTCAGACTGCGTGTTCTCTCTCCGTCGCTGTAGAACAGCCCGAGCCGGAGCTGCAGCTGAAGGGCCTCTCTCTCTCTCCTCCGCCCCCCAGCCAACCTCCCCAGTGCCAGCGCTGGCATTTGTGCAATCAGATGGTGAGAAATCAGGGATGCGATCTGGCCAACCCCTCCCATGCTTTTTTCCCTAGGTTAGTTTTACAGTTTACCGCTCACGCTCACACTGGCACCAGAGAGGCGGCAGAAACACATGGCTGGGACCTCCCTTTTTGACGCCAGCCCACACACAGGCTGGCTTAAAGCAATCGTGAAACTGTATCATTAACAATGTTGGCAAGAAGTTTCCCACAGACACAGTTATCCCTACAAAAAGTTGCCTTGCCCCAGTGACTGTTTCCATTTGAATACGGAGTTAAGGCGGCTCTCTGCTGTGGAGCTGAGGAGGAGGAGGCTCCCTCAATGAGCTCTGCTGGCAAAGCCTCCTTCCAGCCTGCAGTGCAGCAGTACTGCCTCCAACAAACACGCCAAGTGACAGCAGCACTCATCCAGCCGCTGGTATTTTAATATTGATTTTTATTCATTGCTCTATTTCAATATCTTATACTTTCTCTTTTCAGGACATTAACCAAGCTCTTTCTTTATGATTTCCCTCCCTTTCATCCTGCAAGCTTACTCGCCAGGGAAGTTTTGCCTCCAGCTGCTACAGCTCCATCAACTCTTCTACCAACCCATTTGAAAGAAGAGTAAGGTGTTAATTAGGGTGTTAATGGCTACAGAAACCCTTTCCGCCCACCCTTCCATTTCAAGGAAGAAACACAAGGAAACTCAGCATTCCTTGCAGAAGTGTTAGACTGCATTAAAAATTTAACAAACAAAAGTTCCTTTACTCTGCGCACATTCTAGATAGTCTGTGGCACCCAACACCCCCAAACATCAATTCTGTTTATTCTCTTTCACCTTTGATTTGGGATCATCTAATTTGGGGGGGGGGGGGGGGCATATTTTTTTTTTTTTTTTTTTTTTTTTTTTTGTGGGTTTTTTTTTTGGGGGGGGGGGGGGGGGGAATGCATATCTTTTCTTAGTATCTTTGAATGACAGATTTTTTTTAATTCTTCAAAATTAATTCCATACCAGAGTGCATCTTCACAATGAGAAAATGGTTGTGTTACTGTGTGAAGTAACGTGGTTTCACAAGCCAGCTGAGCCAACCTTGCATTCCTCTGCTGCTGAAAAAGGTTTCCCTCCTCTCCTCTTCCCCGCTGAGTCTACCCAGTGCCAGTCCATAGCCATGCTGGCTCTGGCACTTGTCTGATACCTCCCAGTTCAGTTCACTGAACTGACATAAAGCTGTTCACACTTTTTCTGGGTTCATTTTCTGCCAGCTGAGCGAGCCGAGCCAGCTGAAAAAGGGGGCAGCACCAAACACAGGAAAAGCAGCAGGAAACATACCTGGGGGATTCTTCTTTTTGACAGCAGCAAGCTGCAAAAACAGCTCGAGCATCCTGTGAAACCTCACACTAAGAGCACAGCTTTACTAAATGTCTTGATACAAATTATGACTTTGTTATTACAAAAAGAGGTGGGTTCTAGTAGTCACCCAATTTCACATTAAACTAAATCAGCTTGCTAAAGTGGCAGAAAACTACCTAGGGTGGCAGCTGTTCTCTGCCAGGTCAGCAGGTGGAACTGGCATATCTTGTGGTCCATGAGCACAGAAGCTGATGCAAGGCAAAGAGAGAACCGCATGGCAGGGGCAGGGAGGAAGAGAAGAGTCAGCCCACTCCCTTTCAGCTGCTGTGATAGCTGAAATCTTGTGAAATCACACCCTGGTTTATGAAAACTCCTAGCATTAAAAAAAATCTCTTATTTCTCCACTCCTTATTTCTCCTAGTTGACAGATAACTGTGAAGCAACTGTTCCTTCAAAGTCTTTATATAAACTTGTTGACTTGTGTAGAAGCTAAAACCTGTGTTTCTTTCTAAATCAAAATTTTGATTTCATGTAATATTCAGTCTAACAGTCACTGCAAAAATAGATGCAGTGATTTGAGATACTGCTGTATACCAGACTGTGTGTTACCATTCTCCCAGCCTGATGATTTAATCATGACTCTTCTTCATTCACTGCAGTACAAAATCAGCACAGGAAGTTCAAATTAGCTTCAAAAGCAAGTTATAATAAGCAGAGGAAGAAATTCTGGTTGTAATCTGAAAATAATTTTTGGAGATGTCAGATGGATAGGAAACCTTTACTTCCAGCCCAGCATATAGGTCTCCTTAAAGTCATGGCAGCACACCAATATTCTGCTAGGTATACAAGCACCATTTGTCTTTTTAAGCCACCATCTTTCTAAATGCTGATTTGTTTTTAACTTCCACTAGCTGCTGTTCCAAAACACTTGTCTCTCTCAGGTGGGACTTCTGGGATTTGGTTGTTTGCTTGTTTTTCAATGGAGCAGGTTATTTGGATCCTTATGCTTTATGTTACAGCTAGACTGAGATAAGAGTGCATTTGTCAGGTGGCTTATGTCACTCAGAGATTTGAGGCAGCTGCTGCCTTTGCCAACAAAAACAGGTTTTTCTCTCAGCATATGCTACATCAGTACTTGGAAGGTTTGCACCACAACTCTGCCAGCCCAGTTACAGTGGCACATTTGTAAGAGTGGCATGACAAGACCTCAGAGTAGTAATTTTTATACCCTGCTCTGACATGAATTATGCTTGTGGGACAGAGGGATATTTTTCCATTACTTCTATTCAAACATACTCATATCTTTGGCTCTTGGTTACTCATAACTAATTTCTGATCTGTTCTGATAAAAGCCTATTAGAAAAGCCATTATACAGAAACTTCAGATCCAATTTGCAGAAATACCTGCAGTGATAAATAAACAATGGATTTCATGAAGTCTGATCTATTACAAACTTGTGACCTGTTTCTGGTTCTGGCAGACGACTTCTCCTAGGAAAAACTGTTGAAATTCTGAGTACTTACATCTGAACTCCACTCCAACCTTAATTTCAACTTCAGCCTTAATAAATCTGGATCATTAGCTCAGTTACTTTTAACTACTAATAACAAGTAACTTTATGGATTGCTACACCTGACAAATTGTTAAATATTTCAGCTATTTTCCAAGTGAAATGAAACCTACATATGTTTCCTTAGTCCCCATCTCCTGTCAGAGGAATAAATACATTTTCCTGTACTACTTTTACCTTCATTAAATAACCTGATAGCTCATCCTTTCTTACCTTCTCAAAATAAATCAGTATGGTCTCTTAGTCTACTCTTTCCTAAGGAATACAGTTCTCATAGGTCCAACTCTTTTGAGTAACTAAAATCCTGGAGTCTGAATCATTCCGGTTTTATTATGCTTCTCTGTAATAAGAAAACCAGGATGCAGGCATTACCTCCCCTAATTCACATTATGGCACTTGTATTGGTGCAGGAAAGCCTGCAGTACTATATTTGGACTAGATTGTTCACAGACATGCAAGTATTTCCCTTCTGAAGTTACAGTATTGTTATCTTGCTTAAAAAAACATTGTTCACTGAAGCACTAAGTTAAGAAAAAATACTGAAGGGAAAGGAATGAAAAGAAATTATTTCTCCAAAGAAGGTAATTACACAGCTAAGCATTATCTATGGAGAGAAATAAAATCCTAAGCACCAACAGGGCTTGTCAGAGTTACTTCCATGTGCCAGACTTCTTACAAACACTAACCTACAATTTCCTGACATCTTATAATTATATGTTTCTGAGAAGAGTACAGCTTGGCTACAGTGTGTCATACATACAAAATCCTTGCTGACTGAACAAAAGGACATACTTAATGCTATTATGACATGCTGGAAAAAATCCTTACAAAATAGGTCCTCTTAAAAAAACTCATAAGTTAAATTTCTGGTCTAAAGAAAGTACTTGGGACAATCTCAGATTCAAACTTAGTTTCCAATCTCCATTATTACCTCTACCAGAAAGGCCTAAATAATCAGTTTTTAAAAAAGGCAAGAGCAGGGGAAAACCTTTCAGATGCCAGAGGCCTTCAAAAGATCCAACTGCAGTGCTAGAGGATGGAAAACAACCAAAGCAAATATTTTGACCAGAATTAAAAAATACCAGAATTAAGTATTAATGCTTTGGCAGCTTCCAGAAAGAACTACAACTGAATGGAGTTAAAAACAAAATACTATAGAAGGAATATAGTTTTCAAGTTATTATGTAAACCAGACATTTTCTATGCAAATTCAGGTACTGAACTTGTATAATCTGAATTTTAAAACATAGGTTGATGTCTTGATTGTAAACGGTGTTTGTTGTTTTCTTTCTGAATGTCATGTTAAATTACTCTGTGCATATGCAGGGTGTGTGGGTGGAAGGGACTGACACAAGGAGAAATCAATTCTTGTAAAAAAAAGTTTTTTTGTTTTTCTAAGAGTATGTTTGAGAAGAAGAATATTTCACTTTCAATAAAAATGGAACTAACCACTGTTTGTAAGCACTTCACTATGCAAATGAAGAAACATTGCTTTTTAAGTACTGACAATATTTGATTCAAATATTATATGTCATGCATATCTCAGCCAGCTGGTCTCCCTGGCCTCAGTCCCAACCTTCTCACCCCTCTAAGTGGTTATATTCTCTCCATGGGGAAAGCAGGGGGCCTCACAAGTCAATACAATCAAAACAATCTTCAGATTGGTCTTCTGAACACACCTCTGCTAATGTAATCCATTATTAGAGTGCAACTTAGATATATTGACCAAAATGTTTGGCTTCTGTAATTCCCATTTGCTTTATCAACCACAGTAGTACAATGGCTGTTAAAAGCCTTTTATATTTAAAACAGTGTTGGAGACCTACTGCATATTTTCAATTTACAAATCTATGATAAAGAAAAATGAGAAGTAGATGGAAAGTCACAACACACTTCTAAACACAGCCATCTCTACTAGCACACCTCCATATCTTCAGCCAGAACTCTCTCCCTTTATTACAAAGAAGCAGTTGGTTTGTATGAAAACAGGAACGCTGAACTTGTGGGCCTTATCAGGAAAGGCAATAAGTAAGCTCAAAGTCCACTAACTTCAGTAAGATGTAGAAGTTCCCCACTACTGGAATTTTTTGACTAATAGAACCTTTTAGCTTGTACAAGCTGGGACAGCTCTGCTGTGTTACTGGTTGTTTATACAAGTTCAGCCTTTCTTAAACTAGTGAACATGAAAAGTACTTAAACAAGTGAGAAAGTCTATTTCATGCAGCATCTGTGCTGTGGAAGATTATTAAGTGGTTAATTGTACAAAAGACCCAACAGAGATGTGCTACCAAAAAAATAAATAAATAAATAAATAAACAAGTTTGTCATTTTTATGTAGCAACATCTCTAAATACAAATTAATCTCTAGTTTGCATGTCACCTGTCAGATTAAGATGAAGGTATCTCAGCATGAAATCTGTTTTTAAGAGAGACAATACCATTGTTCTGTAGTGCACATAATTTTATGAATCCCTTCTCTGGAACAGTTTTTAAACCTTCATCTCACCAGAATATGCCTTTAAATCTCTACCCTGCAACACTTATACCATGCTGCAAAAAGATACCAAAATGGTAGAAACATAAGAGAATATGGAAGACTGTGTGAATATTTGCCGATCTTTTCAGGTTTATTGAAATCACATTATTTCAATTTTGCTTGAGATAATGGCACTTTGGATCAATATGTCTGTTTGAGCTCAATGTTTATTTGTAATTTCCTATTGAAAATACATAAAAATTAAGTTCTGCTAAGTTTCATCTTCTTGCATGCTAATTCTTCCAAGAATTGAATGGAGAACACTTACTGTCCAACAGCATCTGTAAAGATTAGTACTCTATATCCACAAATTTAACTCCCTGCCCCGCCCTTCTTCTAAACTGCTCTAAATTTCTTTTTAATATAGCTTTATTTTTTGTGGTCACATTATAGGACTAAGAATCAGGAATTTTATTTCTGATTCTGTCAATAGTTATCTTGGCTAACACAACCAAAAATGAAAGAGTAAACTATTCTGACACTATCAAAACAATTGACAGAAGCCTTAGTATGAAATATTAGTTTAAATAATTTTGTTGCTTGAAATTGGTGGTATCTTTTGAAAAACAAAAGCTCCAAAACCAGGGATAAAGAAAAAAAAAAACCTTGGAAGTGAGATAAACAGAAACCAAATTAGTTTCACTTTTCTGAGTGGAAAATGGAGCAGGTTAAAGTAATCAAGAACAAAAATAACCTTTCAGATTAGCATGTTTTCACTAGACAAGACCAACTGCTTCCAGCAAAGAAGAATGGGTCCTTAGATGGGTTAGAAGTCAATGATGGTTTGGGACTTACCCGATCTGAAATCTTACAAATAAAAATCTTGAATAAGACTCCAATTGTCACCCAAAAGCAATGCAGGGTGAATCAGCAAGCAACCATTATTTTCTGTCCCCTCCATACACTAATCTAGCTGCCTCATTCTGCACCAGTGACAACCCAACACTGGCACTGGGAACCTAAGCATCTGGATTGGAGTATTTTCTTAAGATTGTGGTCAGATTCAGAATTGTACTAGTAGTCCCTGTATCAAAAACAGGAATCTCAAGGAAAAGCTGCACAACTGAAGGTGAGTTTTCTCGTGTGTACATTTGAATGAGCAATGGGATGCTGACACACACAGTTCAACCCCTCTGTTCCCAAGGATGTGATGCTTTCACGGCCTGTGTTTGCAGGCAGAGATAAAACTGGCTCACATATTCCCATTACAGTTGTCTTGACCAAGTCTAGAAAAGCTCCTTTTTCTTTCCTCAAGGGTGACACAATGTCATATTTGCCATGAAGTACAGTTTCTGCTTGGAGTGCACACTGTAGTACTCTTTGGCCAAATTAATTCCTCTAGAGTTTAATGCAGCAAACACCCAAGTTGCAGCAGTCTGCAAAAAAAAAAAGATTTGCAGCAACTGCATCCCAGCTGTGAACCACAGACAGCATGAATGCATCACTTCACCAAGAAACATCGTGTGGAAACTGATGGTCCTAGAGGAGAGCTGAGCCCCATTCCTTGCACAAACCATGGATCGCCCTCTATTGTTTGGATTAGTCAGTTCTTACGCAGGAGCTGGAAGAGGCTTAAGGCTACAATTAATACTGCAATACTTTTTGTTAATAGGCAAGAAGAAAGCTTCTTTACTGATGTACAAAAGGGTGAAATAGCTAAATTAACAGACAGGTAGTTTCAAATTGTCACTTCAATCAAAAACAGATATTTTACAAAGATGGTTCTCTGATATTTTTTCAGTTAAATGGTTTTCATGGGCAAACCACTGTCTGGTTTCCATGGGGGAAATTGTTTTTCATCCTATCAGAAATCCAATGACTTCTCCAGTTTCTACTTGTAATAATATCCGCACATACACAATAATACATTTTGCATAGAATCCACTAGCTGAAGGCCAAAAATGGTCATACAGAAACAAGTAGCCTTCATTTGACTAATGATAGAAATAGGTGTTTGGAATTTATTGAAGATCCATTCAATTATTAACACAGATCCGTATAATTGTTAGCACAAATTAATTGGTAAAATGTGCTACCTCCTTGATATTAAAACCACAATAATACTAATGGAACAAAACTGACCTTTGAACATCTCAAAGTAATTTGTACTGCAAATCTTTTCTAGGAGGTGTCTTAGTATACCATTTATAAAAACAATTTTTGTTTAAAATTTAACTGAATTTCATAAAGGACAAATGTTTAAAATAAATATAAAAATGAAAGAAATTTTTCATTTAGGATTAAAACTTTATCTTTTCTGCTAAAACTTTTTCCTTCTAATGGTATTTCATTTGGCTTAATCCCCTTCCCTCCCCAGTCCTTTTCTTTGATCAATAAACCAATGCTGGTTAAACATACATTAAAATCAGGTTCAGAAAGGCAGACTTGCCAAATTCAAATATGTACACTAAATATTTCCTTCCCAAAAAATTGTGTTCAGCTGTACAGCTATGTCAAGGCTGAAAACTTCAGAGGTGAAGTACTTATATTAGGTATGTAAAGGGAATGTATTTTGTCTTAAATATTTTTGAAGTACTACAACTAGTATTCTGCCATTCAAAATTACAAAGACATTGAATTGCTAAAAATATAAGCTGTCACAAACCCACTCATTTCCTTTCTTGAAACTTTTCTTACTTGCATGAAAACATTCTGCCTAACAGACATCAGCTTCAGTAAAGAGAAATACTGTTTTATTAATGGCCACTGCAAAGATTAATTTGACTTGCATTGCATCCTGTCAATGTTCACTGCTGTTTCCACAAGTGCTGCAAGAAAATGAACATTGGCTTTGAGTTTTGTTACCAGTTCCCAAGTTTTAACCAAAGTCTATGTATCTATATCTTCAGTAAGCCAAAACATTTTAGGATAACATCTGATTTTTGCTTTGGTATGATTGTTCATCAAGATTGAAAAAGTAAGAAATCAAAAGGATTAAAACTATGAGATTCCCTCCTCAGTGACACTGCAAACACACACATAAGTGAAGGATGCATTTCTTGAGAGAAGTACATGAAACCTCTCATAACACCATATCACGTTGCTCTCTTATCTGCGTTTCTGGGATACTTGAGTAGAAGCACACCAATCAATACCAGCTGCATTTAAAAGCAGAAGTACATTTTAAGGAGTAAAAAAAAACCAAAAATCCCTGTGATAGAATAAAAATATGAAAGAAAAAATATGAATTCAACTGAGAAATAAAAGATCATTGGTCACATTTTAATTAACACTATTTAAAATTCAGGCTTCCAAGGACTTTGTCTAATTCTTCAAGGGTTCAAGGACATTATCAAATCCATTTTCTTTTTTGAAAACTGCAGGATGAGAGTGCACTTTTTGAGTATCATACCTATCTCATTTCTGTATGCAGAAGGGATAATACAAATCCCTGCCAAGAAATTCTGCTGTTCAAGGTTAATCTCAGATGCTCTCGTGTAGGGATATTTCTACCTGTCTTCTATCTTGCCCCTCCCCTTACTTCCTTCTTTGCTTTAGATCACAGCCAGTTTAAACATCTATGATTAAACTTTCATGAGTGGTGATTTCTACAATATTAAAACTATGAGTTTTTTAAACCTCAGTTTTCAAACATAAGAACTTTAAAATATTTCTGGTTTTTTTTTTTTTTTTACTCTGGGACTTCACAGGAGTTTGTAAGGATCACTATGAGCTGCTTCACATTTTAAAATTAATAATCAGATTTGAGCTAAAGCTGCAATGGTAAAAACACCATCAGAGGACAAAGCACTAATGTGTCATGCAGAAGAGTCTGCCCACATACTCAGCTCAATGGTTTTGAGATTAGAATTAGGAAAGTACTGTAAGGAGATGATTATGTGGTATGTGGTATAATTCTAGAAAATTACTGACACCTCTAATTAATTAACTAGAAGCACCATAATTTTTGCATTAGAATATCAAGATATTCTTCCATAAACTATTTTATGTAAATGAAACAATAATTTATGAGAACATAATCCATTTAAATCAACGTCAATGATATTACATTTAAATAAAAAGAAATGGCAGAAATATTACATTAAAATCATAAGTGTATCTAGACCACAGTTGTAAATGCTGCTTGGCATTTAAACTGAATTTGAAAGTTCATACAGGGCAGTGAGACTTCACAGGACTTGGGAAACTTTTCACCAAATGAAGTTGTAGCAGAAGTAACAGAAAGGAAAGATAGAGCCCTTTCCCCAAAAATTCCCACCCAAAAATACTAGTAATTGAAGCAGTGCCTACTGAAGCAGCAGGAAGCATTCAATTGCTGAGCGTGCTGGGTTGGCTACTGTCATAACTCTAGCAGTATCTGAACACTTCCCAAACACATAGGAGTTTGCTACTTTTCCATCTGAAGCAAAAGTAACAAATGAGGTGGTAAGGATGAAAAGAAACTTTTAAAAGATACTAACAAGCTGAAGAGAGGAAATTTGCTTCCCATAAGGAAAGTCAGAAGAAAATACTTATGCACAGGTCATACTAATGAACTTGAAGTATATGCTTGAAGTCTTAATTTTGTTAGTGACCAAAGTGCTTGTTGATTGTATTCATCCTGCTTCTGCTCCAGAAGATTCTGGTCAAAGTCACGGACTATGACTTTGTGTTTACACACAGTTCCAAGTATGAGAAATAAAACCCTTTACACAGAAATAACATTGACAGCTATAGAAGACATGGAGCAAACATGAAAGCTGAGCAAGTTGATACTGATCTTCTCAGAAAGTTCATAAAGTAGCTGGACTTGCACGTAGGGACAAAAAAGAAAACTGTGAAATTAATAGGACCAATATTTTCTCTGACTGGAGAACAGTATGAACCATTGTAGCACAAGTTAATAATGCTGGTATGTCAGCCCCTAGGTACACTGAGGACATGATGATCCTATTTTGCTCCCAAAAGCACAAAACTTTTCAGAGTAGAAAGGTTCCTAGAACTTTCTTTTAAAATTTCTTATTTGGACTTGCTAACAGCTCCTCCATGCTTGATCACATCTCCTCCAGGCCAGAAAGAAATAAGTATCTTGCTTTGCTTTCCTTTAGGATGTTGTGTGTCAGTAGGGTACTAATGACAGTCAAAACTTTTGCTTTCCATTTTGTAGGCTCTGAAACACCACCCATCCAGTCACAGGAGCTGGAAAAGTGTCCTTTGCTGTGACCTCCCACCATGATTTATCTATGCCAAGGAACCTACTGCTGAAACTCCCAATAATGGGACTATGAGACCCAAAGATCCTTAAATATATAACCTAATACCAACAGTTATACTGCAGAAACCACTTTGTATAATGACAGAATTAGGAAAAAAATGTGTCTGCTTTTTTTCTGACAGGTTTCAAGTTGTTTATTTGCAGATGCATGAAGTTGTTCAAATAAGCTAGCAAAATAATCTACATAAATCACCCTAGGTGCTATGTATAAACAACACTTACTGCAAGGAATAAATTAAAAAAAAAACGAACAAACCCCAAACACACCCAAAACAATAAAGAGATGAAACAAGAATGTTTTTTTTTCCTGTTGGTATATAATCTTACTTCCAGATCTAATTCTTTAACAGATTATATCAGATATATTTTTGCTTTGTATGTTGTGTAATCAAACTGGTTTAGACATCTCCAATAATGAATATGTTGGTATCACTATAAAGTTATATAAAAGTAGGTGAGCAGCTGTAGCCTAATAAACACACAGCTGAACAAAGGAAACTGCTGACAAGCTGCAATCTTGTTTTAATGTAAATTCTCATGTGTTCACATCATATTTTAATTGTACACAACAATAAATAAGCTTCTGTCACTAGCAGTTTCTCATAAATGAGCAAATGCTAATTATCCCTCTATTTTCAACCACATAGTTTTAGTGAAAAGATTAATGTCAGGAAAATAACTCAAAAATAATGAGCTTTGCAAGCCATTTGAGTGGCAGAAATATTATACTTTTCTTTATTTGATTTTTCTATTTTTATATGAAAGCTGTGACAACTCTCTCATAAAGCACCTCAATATTTCAAACATTATATCTAGCAATATATTAATTATGGAAGAAATATATAACCTGTTTCCCTGAATTTTTCTTCAGGTTTGTTGTAGTGATGAACTGAAAGCCAATATGTGCAACTGAAGCACCATCACTGAATTTAAGGGCCGGTCTTTTTTATATCTGGATAGATATATATAACTGAGTATGGACAAGTTTCCCTTCTCTCCCGGCCTTTGTTCTGCACTTGGCATTAGGAAATATATTTGTTTGGTCTGAAATAATTTTTACTTGTTTGACAAATTATTTCAGCTCTGACTAATGCTAAGACACAGCATCAAAAAAGAATGGTTGTCCAGGGAACAATTAAGAAGAAAGAGTCCTTTGAGCCGAACAAGTGATACAAACTCACTTTTTTTATCAGATTGATCCTCCTAGTTACATGTCTTAATTTTCCAGACAAAACCAAGACCACAGCTTGAGACACAAAGGCAGTGCTTGCATCTGCAGTGGCCTCTAGGCCAGACACACATACTTTCTGTACTGCAAGTATGGCCTCAGGTCTGGCTGGAGCGTGGAGGAACCTGGATGCAGGAGCTCACTGCGTGGGTGAACGCGTCTGCACTGGCAGCCTTGCAGAGCAGTTGGGCTCATGGAAGACTGGGAGGTGCAGAGGCCTCTGCACCTACAGCTGCTCTATTAGCGTAGGACCAACTGCTGTCCAGCTGTTTCATGTATATTGGCTGGTTTTCTGTTTGGAACAGAAACACTTCTTTTGCTTTCCTTAAAACAAACTAATGGGCTATACCATTTGTGTCCCACATGACATTAGCATGATACCACTAAATACTGTGCTATTGAGTCTTTTGAATCAGGGTTCAAGTAACTTGCTATTCTCACTATTAATGTGATTGTGACTAGAAAAGCATTCCTAGAACACCTCATCCAATGATGACGCTATAATTCATCATGGTTTTGTTGCCCCTTCTCATTCCCTACAGTGTTTCAGAATACACACTGCTTCACTGAAGTGCATTCCCCACTTGGACACTATATCATAGAACTCCAGCTCTGATCCATTTTCTTTGCAGCAGAGTAGGAGATACATCCCTGTCCATCAGAGGGGAGAAAAGAAAGCTACATGAGAAGTAACAAAAACGCTAACCCTTTTTCCTTTCATCTGGAACAGAAAGACTGCAAGCTGGACACCCAGTAGGTTAGGTGGATCAAAGCAGCACTACAGAGGGGACAGGCTGTACAGAGCAGGACATGAGATTCTTATCACACTAAAATTCAGTAGTCTCAAAATCTAATGCATTCCATATTGTTTGGGAATTACATTCAGAACTGCAGTGCTGCCAAGAGATTAAGACAGTGTTCATCACTCCTTTCATTTCTCACCTCTACCCATTCCAAGACATCATTATTTTTCCTTCTCACATACAGGTGTTAAGCAGTAGTCAATGCTGCTCCTTTCACATTCCAATCCACATCCTGCCACTGTTCTCTACACCTGGCCTTACTCCCAGATGTTCCAGGGTCATTAAATCACTGTCAGAGCAATTACATTTGTATTCCACTTTCTCATCCAGGCTCAAATAGAAGTATCATAATTTTTTAAGTTCTTGAAGTACTCTACAAGATATTAGGGAAAAATTGAATAATACAATCTTGGCAGATTGATGTTTGGGTGCTTTTATTTTCTAGTAGGGATAGACAAATCTGGTTCACCTCATTTCAAAGCTATTTGAACTCCATG
The DNA here is from genome assembly GCF_001522545.3 of Parus major. Taxonomy (NCBI): domain Eukaryota; kingdom Metazoa; phylum Chordata; class Aves; order Passeriformes; family Paridae; genus Parus; species Parus major. The sequence goes on along the minus strand of NC_031769.1, from coordinate 44,512,895 downwards.
TGTCAAAAGCTTGATTACATCATTACTGGGTTCATTTCTCATTTAAAACAATTTGTTAAAAGAAGAGTGAGGAAAAAAACAGATACAAGCTTCACAACCCAAAAACTGACTGATTCTAGTTTTGTTTTTAGGAAGACTATCAGGTTTTCCAGATAACTTAGTCTCATAACGGGGCATCCTACTTCATTATATTTTGTCGTCTTGAAATGTACAACTGAGGGAACTTTAATATAATTAAAATTGTTAAACAAAATAATTCATATCCCATGACATTTCTGGTCCTTCATCAGCTTTTTGGTCTCTTTTTCAATCCTTTTATAAGAGACATAAAGGACAAGGATTTAAAATACCTAATGACTTTGGTAGCCAAATCTTTTGTAGGTCTGATATTCATGAGTAAGTAATTAGTACTTCCAGGAAATTAAATTTCCTTAGGAATCTCTGTAACTAAGTTTGGAAAATTAAGCTATTTTAAATCCTTAAACTTTTTAAAACTTTTAGCCATTATGTAGATAGAAATACTGAAAAACAGGATAAATAGTAATTTAATGAGAAAATTTAAAAGGATTACAGAAGAGTATATAAGCCTAATAGGTGCACACACACAAACCCATAAGAGTATGCTAATGCAATTATGTGCTCTTGAGATCATAAATAGCTATGCAAAACTGAAGCATGAAGCTGCAAGAGGGAAAATAAGATTTTGTTGAAATCTGCAGTGGTCAAAATGCAAGATGCGAGAAGGCATTTTAACATTTTTGTTAAAAAATGTTTTCCAGTCTCCAAAATGCATTTATTTTAGCTTCATTAAAAAAAAAAAAAAAAAAAAAAAAAAAGAGTAGGTTTCAAGAAAAAAAAACCAGGGGCATCTGGAACTGAGGAATGGAGTGAAGAATCAAAACTATATAACTCGAGGTGGAAATGTAGAATAAGACATGTCAAGAAAAAGATCCTATCAAATATAATGGTGATATAGACACTAGAAGAGACTATAAAATCAATCATGATTAAATAACATCACTTTCAAAATGTAATACATTGTTCATCTTGGAACTACAATTACATGAATAAATTGCATGAGCATCTCTGATGCCATCAAAGCTCTTCAGCAGAGCAGCAGTCCACTCCAGCAATTCTGAGGGCATATTACTTAGGTCTTTCAATGACACCTGTAATTTTTTTCAGCAGTAAGAATTTTCCTCACCAAGCTAAAAGAAATATTGCTATATTAGCAGAGCCAAGCTCTCACATAACTGACTGATATGTGTTGCACACTATCCATCCATGTGTTACTCCTAGCCATCTTAGAGTTATGGACTTTGAAAACATATATAGTGTGCCATTTTGTGAATACACCCCCATTTATATTGAAAATACTAAACTGTACTAATGGCTTAAAATTACAAGAGAGCCCTGATCTTTATAAACCACAATTCCTTTTATGCTTTATGCACACCTGCTGTTTTATCACATATGCTAAAAATTATTTAAATACTGGTAGTACCTTGCAGAAAAGTAGCTGTATGAGGTTGTGTTAACATACTCATTTCCATGGGAATTATTCGATTGTAAAAGATTAACGTGACATTGATTTTAACTCTAACCTGCTTTGTGCAGACTCTAATGAAAATAAAACTACTACTACTACTCAATAACGACTCTTACATAAAATTTTACAGCTGACAAAAGCTGCTTTTCTAGTAAGCTCTGCAGAGCTTTTCTGCTCCAGCACTAAGGACAAGCAGCACCGTGCCCAAACTCCGTTGTGAAATTCTGTCTTTCTATCTCCCCAAGCCCATTGCAGGGAAAACCTCTTCCCAGAGGACACATAGAGAGCCCTGTGCTGTCACTTCCCTGGAAACACTGGCCTCTTGCATGAAAAGCCACAAAGGAAGCACTCAGTCAGAATGAGCAAAGGGTATTCTCCCTTGACTCTTTCTTCTATTTTTAAGTGATGAAATGGGACAATAGTAAATTGCCATTACAAATAATGTGGTTTTTTGTTTAAATTATTAGTCTGGTAGATTCCACTGTTTAGCATGTCTCCCTCATATCACATACACATGCATTACATCCTGTATACATGGCAGATTTTTATATGTGCATTCTGTTTAGCATAGGCGGGCAAGTTTTGCTTTAAATTATCTTTTTCTGATGTGAGTCTAATGTGCAGTAACTCTATACATTATAATTTCCAATGATTTACAACACAAAAATAAGATTTTCATCCACGAGGTAAAATATGCACTATGGAATGTACCATTTTGCCTTTTCAATGTACACTGGGGTTATGCTCCACAGCAGTTCTTTTGCAATTAAGTACACTAATATAAATCCTTAAAAAATTATTTTCAATCACTGGAGCTATTGGATGATGTGAAATGACATGCATCTGTTGATTCATTACTAATGAGCACTACATATTTCTGGAGGAATTACTCTTTTACTGATATTAAAGAATTTAGGTAATCATAAGCTTTTGACAAGACTGAGAATTGTATGTCAACTTCAACACTCTTAAAATGCCCCAAGTGGTCTAAAAAAGCAAGCTTTATAAGCAGAGTAGAGGTGGGATGCAAATAGTGAGATACCCTTATGCTGCATCATATGAACTCATCAACGAGGCGCTGCATCCCAGAGAAAGCATCTGCTGTGTGAAATTTAGGACAGTAATTCACAACCCATAGAACACTGCATCACCACAAATTATGTTTGTTATAAATTTATAATGCTGTTCATATAAAAACAGCATTTTAATAGTTTAAAGAAATGATGGCACTGGGAACTTTATAAATGTTTAACTAGTAGAGTCTTCATAATTTAAAGTGTTGATGTTACATCACTGAAGATGCTGGATTGAAACACTTTGAACTTGGAGAGGGGGGTCAGCTGCTGTACAAATCTACTGAAAACCTAACCTCAGTGTACACAGACACTATTTTTAAACATAACCTTGTTTCAAAATACTTACACAGACCACAGTTATCTGAAATTGTGGAGCACCATGTTCATAAAGTGCAGATACAATTATCATTGTCAGGGATTAGCCTGTGAGCATGGGCTTTCTGTTGGGGAACCTTAGAAGTAGGTACTTGTTAATAAATGCATTAACCAGCCATTAGTTGCATGAGATACCCAGGAAAAAAAAAAAAAAAAGTATTTTGCTTTCTTCCACTGTACTTAGCTTTTGACTGACACTTCTAAAAAGTAATTTTCCTCTTTGATCTTTCTTAAACAGTGCCACCATTTTGCTCTAAATGGTCATATTGCTTGGTGTCATTGCCACAACCAGCATACCTTTGTGGCACTTCTATATTTTTACTCAGTTTCCATCAGACAGACAACCTATATCTGAAATTCCCTGTCAGGCTTTTTGTTTCCTTTGCCTAATTTGCATTCCTCAGAGTCCCCCATCTTCACAGCCTGATGGCCAAGGACTGTCTCCTCTCCAATAAAAGCACTCCAACTATATTCCCCATTTATCTGCATCCACACACTGTTTTTAAAATCAAGCTCTGTATCACCTGCAAATTTGCTCATGGCAAGTTTTTGGAAAACACCAGCTTTTCAGCAATGCTCCAGTCTTATAAGATGAAGAGAGCAAGGATACAGACAACTGAAGCACAGCTAATGTTTACTCAGTGTCTTGTTAAAGTGCAGAAGTTAAAAAACAATAGATTTCAATAGATTTTCCATAGTTTTAATGTTTCAATAGAAAGAAACATTGACAAGGAAAATAAGGGGGCAATGAGGATTAACAAAGAGGTTATGTCAAGACCTTTTACTCTGATTGTCCACTACTAGGTGACTTAGATGTCAAAGGAAGGAGCACTCCTCCTCAGTAGGGAATCTAATTCCTACTTTAGATTTCATCCTGGTACATTGTAGTTAAAATTTTCTGACACAATGAAATGTAACAGACTGTTTCACCTTTAGTAAACACGTCGGCAAGAAGATTGAGAAAGAGAATGGATGTAATGGAAAAGGGAGATCTTGCTGAAAGGTTTGCAATAAAAGTTTGCAAAAAGTAACACTAAACCATTTTACATGTAACTGTATCTCATCTTCAGCACTGGCAACCAAGATCTTCAGAAGCTCTTTTAGTTTCTGGAAACAACTTCACATAAAGACTAAGGATTTTAAAATACTCCTGTGACCATAACAATTTAAATTTTTAATAAAATTAAGATTATTTTATATTGGTAATCAACTAGTCAAACATTCATACCTGCTTGCACAGAACTATCCCTGCTCAATTATCTGTTTTACCCAGGATGGTAATTTTGAGTCAAAATATTTCCTGTTCGGGAGAGTCACTTTCAGGCCATTCCTTGATCCTATTCTGAATACAGGAGAGAAGTTGGACTGTTCTCTGGAGCAAGAAATTATTTTTTACTATGCTTGGGTTGAGCTAATCACAATGAGGTCCTGGTCGACAGACTACTGAAATTCAGTTATAATAATCATGAAAGCAGTACCTAAAGGTCATATGCTCCCATTAATGCTACAGAACATGGAAATCTGTGCAACTTGGTATTAAAATTCAAGCTCAGAGAATATTTTAATAATTCAGTCCTATTTGATTGGTGTTGATAGATTCTCTTAAACAAAATGTTATCTGAGGACCATGATTTTAGCACAGGTTCCACGAAGTCTAGTACTTTTGATACAACAGGCTTTGTGGCTCCAATAAACTGCAGTAAAAAAAAAACAAAAAACAAAAAACAAAAACCAAAACAAAAACTAACATCTCACCTTAGATCCAATTAAAATAAAATTTTGATTCTCACAGCTGCTAAAAGTTTCTTGATGCTTTGAAAAATATCCCAAGACACATACAAAATACTGTGGTTGTAGTTATAGATACACAGGGATATAGACCATATCACATAAAGTGAATTAGTAGCTCTACCATTCACCATCCCAGCCTTCTCAGCCACAGAACTGATATTATCCTACATCTCATTTGATGCAGCAAATGTAGTCAGAGATGTACTACAGCAGAACAGGATTCTGATGTAGGCAGAAATAAGTGATTCCATAATCCTGGACAATCTTATCAAGATTTAAATATTCCTTTTTCTATGAGAAGAAGAAAACAAACCAAAAAACCAAAAAAAACAAAACAAAACAAAACAAAACAAAAAAACCCACAAAAGAAACAAACACAAAAAAAAAGCAGAGCATTCCTGTACCATCTAGTGCAAAATAGCAAAGTTTTCTCCAATCTGGTATCAGCTACAGAGCTTCTGGACAGGACCCAAAGTGACAAGATGGAAGAAGATAAGAATTGCAGGGACTACATCAGTCACTGAGACTTAATCATAGATACCCATCCTGTTTCATTTCTTAAGACAGAAAGATAAACACTAGAACAAACCCCATCAGTATTTAACTTTAGAATGCTGTGCTTAAGAATTCTGGCCAACCAAAATAAGATTATTATAAAAAATCAAAAAGCTAAATTAAAAGGAAGGCCATCAGAAATGGAAAAGGCCTATTAAAATTCTATCAGTGCTCTAACCAAATGTGTAAATCTAAGTATCAAACTATTCTTCCCTCTTCTCCAGCAGAAAGCATAGAATGCAAATGTCAAACAAAAAGACAAGGACACTGCTAGCATATTGTCCTACTTCTCAGCACCCTGAAAACACTCTGAGTTTCTCAAAGTATTAGTGAGCCTGAAGTAAGCCCCTCACAAACTCCGTACGGCAGGCACACAGATGAAACATGCACATGCCTCCAAGGTAAAAAGGTATCTAATAGTTTCAGATTAAAAATGAAAATTCTTATCAGACCCATAGTGAAAAACTATGTCTGGGATTTCAATAATCAGAATCTAGTTAGGCCAGGTAAAATTAACCATGTATAGTACTATAAAGAATGTCATGGGATCTCAAATGTAAATCAACTTCAGCATATCTCTCACATCTGGATATCCTAAGTATTACTAGACACAAATGTATAACAATGTTATTTGTTATTTGTTACAACATTTGTTATGTTATAACAAATAACATTTTCATGCAGAACTTTTAAAAGTGTTTTTTGAAAAGCTATGTTATCCTTAATAGCAAGCATATAATTATAGATGAAATAATACATATCTTAGGACCTGGTATTGCTTGTAGAATGCAAGACAACAAACTGGAATATTATTAAGTTTTGACTACACAAAAATCACACTGATTAATTGTTTTCCTCCCAGCTACTGAAAATGCTTTACTAAGCTTAAAAAAAAATAATTTTCTATCAGGTTTTAATAGTAGAACTACAATATTTCATTTCCATGGGCATTTGGTAGAGCCCATATGATATTACAAATTGAACAAAAAGTTCAATTTCAGTAAGACTTACATAACAAAGAAATCCAAATTACTCAGATAAATTAATTAATATTGGTTCAATTTTCTTTCTGGTAAACAATAAAGTGTTGCATAGGGGCTGTGCCACAGGAGAACTATACCCATCAAACAATGAATTTGTTTAAATTCTACTAGTTATACTCATTCTATTTAAATAATGGTTTATCTGTTGTTTAAATTATATTAGAATAGTTGTGATTAGCTGCATTCATCTTCTGAGTAATTTAAACCAAATTTTCTTAAACCTTTACTGTAAAATTGAATCTAAAACTTCCTGAGCAATGGCAGTGGCCTGGCCCAGCAATCTCACTCACAGACACCTCTGCAGACTGTTCATATTCATCAGGAACATTGTAACATTTTTCATTTAAAAAGTGTCATTAGACTGTACTTAGGTCAAACCATAGGGAAAACTCAAAAAGCCATACTGGGAGCTTACTTTGCAACTAGAGGAAAACCCAGTGTAGGAGGAGGGGAGAACAGTATCATTTGCCCCTGGAGACAGGACAATCTCACCACTCCCCTTGCTGCCCTATGTCAGGGTATGGCTTAGCCTGAAAGCACCATGGCAGAAGACTGCCAAGTCACTGTGGGAGCCGGAGGCTTCCCCATCTCTCATCTCTGGACATTCTTTCCTATTGCATTGGAACTATTAAAAAAACACCCCTGCCTGAATGTGCAAAAAGACAGAGCTTTGTCACACAGCAGGAAGGGTGAAGGTGTATTTTCCTTCCCATGTATTAATTTCAAAGGATTTTGAGCAACACATCTTGTTATGACCTGCATAATGCTGATTAGTCTCTTCATTATTTGGGAGGATCTGCATTGTTTGTATCTAATTAAATGCTCCCTTTTAACATATACACAAAGGTAGTGTCTTAAGGATATTACCCTTGCAGACTGAAGCCAACAAAAGATGGTCTATAAAGAACGGATGCAGGTTTGGTAATAACTTGAAAATAAGAGATTAACACTAATGAAGGACAGAAATTGTTCCTGTAAGAGTCACCTGGATTTAAAAATTATGTACAATTTCAAGAAAACCTGTGTGTTTATAGTGAATATACCTATGCATGTCAGCAACCCACAAGTGAGTATTGTCTTCATGGTCTAACAAACATAGCTGTCGTAAAATTATTCCTTAGAACAATGTAATATTATGGATTAGTTTAGCAACTAATGAAATTAATTACAGGCCACTTAAAAGACTCAGATCAGGAATAAGATGCATAAAAAGTTTTCTCCAGCTAATTTGAGATTATTTGAGTGCTGCGTTCCCTCAGCAGGAGATATGCCAACAGGTTTCCACAGCCTTTTAAGACCATGGGAAAACAGACACCTCTGGGAATTGCTGCATAAGCACCTCCTTCTGGCACTGAGTCCTTGGAGCTGAAGCTGCAAATGGGATGCTATCTGAGAAACTCTTGGGATTTTGCTTTACCTTCTTTGAGGGAAGTTCCCTATAGATATACTAGTGGGAACATATCTACTGAGGAGCAAACCTCCACCAAGAAGTTCAGCTTACTGAGGGATTGCAGAACTGCTACTCTAAATTAAACATTTGTGTACTTGGACTGTGTATCTCTCCAAGCTCCAAATGTCTTCATAATGCATGATCAGGGATTAATATAACAAGGATCTAATCTGCAGTAATTGCAGTAAAAATAAACACATATATTTTTATGTACAAACACTGAGCTGTCTATTCAAGAGAACAAATGCAGCAAAAACTGAGGATGATATCATTGCTAATCTACTTGACAGAAACACTTAAGAACCCCATAATTTGAATGACAACTTAGACATAGTGATCAGTGGTTCCCCAGGTTTTGGTACATTTGAAAAAGGGTAGTACAAATGCCTGCAGGTACATAGTGCTGCTCTTGCTATGGCTCAAAATAGCTGGGAAATCAAATCCGAGTTCAATAGTCCTACAATGAAGTTTATGAATATTATGGATTTTTGCCACAGTTCATATAATATCATTCTATCCTTAATGTCTTTACTACACAGCCTAAAATGATTTAAGAAATCCTTATACATATTCTCATGGGGTATAGGACATGTACATGACATCCTGAATGTTTTAGCTGCTCACAAAAAAAAAAATTAAAATCCTTTTACATTTAAGAAACCCAAATTAGTGAAAATGAGATTCTAGAAAGACAATCAGGAGAAAAAGGTGTAATTTAGGTAGAACTCAATATTCTTTCTGAATAGTATATATGGGAAAAGTCATGGAACAAAAGTTCCCTCTTCACTGTCATGCAGAAAGCCTAATATTTACTCATTTTTCTCTGAGGGATTTTTCCTTATTACTATGTGGAAGTAAAAAAGAGTGTTCTCTTGTTCTGAAAGCTGAAATAATTTATTTGTGAGTACCGAGCTGTAATCCCACAGTGATTATGTGTCCAGTAGAAAGATATTGGCTAGCTCTATAAAAAATGCCTTTACATTACATACTAGATGATAAATTGGGATGGCAGAGAGATTTTTTTCCTCTGGTAGAAAAAAGAAATTAAAAACTTTTCAATAAAGCAAGCAAACCTCAATTACTTCCTTCCCAAATGAAAAATTCTCCTGCTTCATAAAAAAATATATATTTTGATCTAGGTAATTTACTGGACTCATAATAAGATGCACTATGTCTTCACAGAAAAGATGGAACAATGAGATAGTGATTTCCGTGATAAGTGGCAGGAGAGGTTTCCAGAACTAAAAAAGCAAGAGATCACTCTTCTGATGTCATCAATCAGTTAAAAAAATGCTTCTAAAAAGATGAAGTATATCTGAATAGCAGCATTGTCTAACCCAAGATGAAGCAATCAGAACAAGAGAGTTAGTGCAAAGGCTGAAGGAAAAAAACCCTCCAAACCCTGTTCCTCAATTAAATAATTTTATTCAATTTCTGTTCATTGTATCAGTGGCAGTGAGAGAACATTCTTGTAAGAAAGCAGGTTAACCTGTGCTTGACAGAGCTCAAAGCTTTGAAAGCTAAGAGGTAGTTATAAAGAAAGCAGAAAGAAGACAGTCAATGTTGCCTCTTTAAAGCTTTTAGTTGATCTTTACTTACACAGTTACAGAAGTTAACCCAAAGCATATTTTCTCTGCTAATGATTCCTTTTTACAGTAAAATAAATCTTATAAAAGGGTATGCTCATAGTGATTTCGGTATTAAGTCTGTACAAAGTCTGGCCTATATCTTTATTTCTGTTTAAGAAATGCATGCAACAAAACTGTAGGAAAACAATTAGTGACAAAAGTGCTGCAAGAAGTTTATACTGCCCTGCAGTCAATTTCCTGGTCAAATTTGACAATGATCATTAAAAACCTGAACAAAACAACACTACAAACTCAAATCTCCAACTTTTTTCAAAAAACCTTCCACCCACTGGAAATAAAATACGGTGGTTTAATCATTAAATTATAACAACATATAGATGCCAGATTCCATTTCATCAAGGTAAGGACATCTTGTACATCAACAAGTGCTCTGATATGCCTTAAACCCAAGACTCTGAAATTGATATATCTGCCTCCACTGTCTCACTGCAGTCATGTAAAACATTTGGATAAAGGTTAAGTAGTCACACTGCTATTGCCTTCTATATTTCCAGCAATACATGCTACAAAGGCATCTGTAGCATAACCACATGGAGCTCTTTTTGTATATTCCTGTCTAAAATAAGCAATACCTGTGCCTGTACCAGCAGTGCAACCACAAATTGAAAAGTTGCTCTGTATAAGCACTGATTGGCAACAATAAAAACTGGTGCATGTACTGATCCCGCTATTAAAATATTGCTCAGATATTAAAATGAAAAATAGTGCCCTAGGCTTTAAAATTCAGCTGATGTGGGCTGAATCCTTCTTAAATAGATATTACATGATTATATTTCAATGTCTTTTGTGATTATGACAATTTTGACAAGATAATAATCTCCTCTGAACAGGACTTTTTTAAGGTTTAGAGAAATAACATATGATTTATTAAATAATCTGTCAAATTATCTATGAACCCTGTTTTCAAAAGAAATTGTATGATCTCATTACAATAATTACAGAAAAATCTATGCCTGATGTTATAAATAACAAGTACCAGGTATACAAAGGAGTGCTGGAACTTAAAGTACAGGAACTTGCAAGGTTCAAAAGGTGACAGCATAGCTTTGTTCTCTTAAAATAGTCAATAGAACTTTCTGTGTTAAGTATCCTGCACACTAGGTCAACTGTTGAACACTAGGCCTCAAAATGGAGACAAATAAACAAGACTGTAGCTATGCTAAAAGGAAATAATCTAGATATGTATAATTGCAGCCTCATTTCTCTTTCCTTCCCTCATACTTTGTTGCCTTTTCACTCATATTGCTTTTGGAAAAAAGCAAAAGCCAGTTCTATGCATCACAACAATTATTCAGAAAGAGAAGCAGAGGCACAAGCTAAAATTAATAGTAAGTATCTTTAGAATTTTAAATATCATATCAACTTTATATATTCATGCTTCTTTCAGAGAAAGATAGGGTTGGGCAAAACAGGAGAGAAGGGAATGGTGTTTACTCTCCTGTGATATAAGTACAGTAGGCAGGAGAAAGAGGACAAGATCTCTGAAATCTCTACAAGGGAGTTGCTTCCTTTTAATTCCTGCTGCCATGGATTATGGTCTTACTCTAGTAGTCAACATTGCACTTGCAAAATGGAAGGCTCTCCTGCCTCTTACACTGGGGCAGTTACCCTCTTACCTGAAAGCTCCTGCTTTTGGAGAGTGAAGGATAAAACACTCAAACAACACAAGGTTGTTGACAATGCAGGCAAAGCTTCTTATTAAGACACTTCAAGATAAAAGCCTATAGTATTATCTGGGAGAATGCTACAGATACCAAAAGATTTCCTTCCTAAGCTACCTGAAAGACATAAGCTGCTGTCATTCCACTGTGTTGGAGCATGACAGAGTGAACCTCCTACATGTCAATAACATCACCAGAATAAGCCCCTGCATGATTCTCACTGCCTGGCTCTCCACATTACAGCCACTCCGGCACAAGTGGTCCCTATAGCTCTGTGAGTCTGAGAACTCAACAGCCCATGCACAAATCTATTCCAAGTATAAAACAGCCTTTTATTCACTGTGAAATAAACCACTGTGAGTCTGAACACATATTTAATGCTACAAGGTTAGCTCTTCCGGAAGCCATTCAGAAAATGGTTTCAATACCTTATAAAGCTGAAATACTAAACAAATATAAAAATAGCGTGAGTTATTTAAACAGCTTAATGGTCAATTGAAATAGGAAAGGTCCTACAATCATATTTGAAAGAGGTTTCAAGTGCAGAAAGCTATCTTCTCCAGAAAAGTGGAATTTAAAGACATGGTATTCAATTTAACATATTTTGCTTAAAAATTTTTTTTTAAATATTTTTTCCTTTAAGAGGGGAAAAACTAGCCAAAAATTATTAAATTATATAAAAGAAACATGAAGACTTTGAAAAAGGTTAGATGTCAACTCACCAGTCTCTTTACAATTTTCAACAAAAGCTTAAGTTCTCGTGGATCTTTTTTGGACTTCAGGACTTCAGCAAAGCTGTCCATATTTTCTGGAGACATACTCTCCTGATTGCTCCCTCCATACAGCTGAACCAGCAATAATAAGCACTGTGAGGCATTCAAAAATATTTCAGTATCTTCATTGGGAAGCTAAAAATGAATGAAAAATTAAAAAACAAAAATTAAATTCCAGTTTCAGAAAAGTTGCATTTCTCTGGGGATTTGGAAGAGTATTAATATTTGCATTGCAACTGGAAAGAATTATTTTTAGCTGATTGACTCAAAATTCCACTAAAATAAGCTTAACAAAGTGATGGAAATATAATTAAAATATATCTACTTTTAAGCAGCAATATAACAATATCTACACTCTGATTCTGTCAGACATCCTAACGGCACCAGAAATGTTGCTCCCAACTATGTTATTTTATTCCACTTTAAACAGAAGCGGTAATAGGAGAAAGCATCATTATAGCCATGATGTCTAATCTTCTACATCATGCACACTATAAAATTTCATTGAATTATTACTAAATCAAGCATCCTGAGGTAGAGCACAGGCTATACAGTTATTTAATGGATTTTAAACAGTCACATTCTGAAGATTTTAAGTATTTTCCTGAATTCTAACTTTCCTGCACTCCTTTGAAGATCCTAGCAATAGGATGGAAAATTCTTTCCTGGGAAGCAAAATTACAAAAAAGATTTAGGGATGTGACTAGAGATCGTCTTTAAATGAGCTTCTGATAATATGACATCACTATCAAAATGAGTTATATATTTCCTGAAAGTACAACCTGGAAATAACAAGTAGAGATATTATATTAGGCCTGTATTTGGCACTGACAATGACATTTTGGAATGACAACGGGAACACAATGCCTAGCGTCAGCACAGAGAGTTTACAAATGCAAGTGAAAAAAAATCGTAGCGGTTTCTTGGGAACAGAGGACAACAGATTGGAAAACGTAATAGCCAAGGACTGAAGGAATTCAGTGTCTACAGCATATCAGAGGGAGGGTTAAAGTGGACTTGATCATATCCTCTCAGTCAGATCTGGGAAAAAGCAGCCCGAGGATAGGTTAATTCCTTTACCTGAAAAAGGACTGATAAGATGGGATAGCTCAAAAATTTAGACAAAGCAATTCCAATTTGAAGAAAGATAAGACTTTGATTTCCTTTTTTTCTTTCTCTCTTTAATAAGAAAGATTAACTGCTGAAACAACTTTCTTAGAACTGAGACACATTCTCCATCAAAGGCAATTCAAATATCACAAAAATAATTTTTAAAAAAAAAAATAACAAAACCATTCACTCTAATGAGGAATTAGTTTAGGAAAATCCTGTCTATATATAACCCTCGACTAAATCATTGCAATAGTTTTTTCCTCACTTTATAATCTATGTCCTGAACAAAATGTCAGTGGTAGCCTTAACCAATTAGGTATAGAAGTGTAAAAACACCCCATCATGCCCATTCATTTTTTTCATTCCAAAAGTATTATTTACACCAAAGAAGCCAGATGGAAGTACAGTATCTAAAGAGATTATCCTCACAGAAAATAAAAGGAAAATAATTCTATAATTTGTCCAACCATTTATGCAATATGCCAAATCATTTCAATAATGATTACTTATTTAATCTGCAGTATGGAATTCCTAATATTTTTCATTTTGAGGAAAACCCATACAGTTACTTTAAAGCAATCTGAGCACATCATCAGACATACATTTATCAAATATTCAAGCAGCAATTCCCAAGGGATCTGCATGCAAATACAATCCTGTTTTCTACTAGCTTCATAGAGCTGCTGTTTAAAACAGACTGAACAGAGATGTAATCTCTGAATATATAGCCCCAAGACATATCACATTCTATTTGACCTAATACAATGCAAGTGACAGGTCCACAACAGCTATTTCTTCCTCAGTTTTGCTATACGCTTTTTCTTCATTTCCAATCTAATGCCACTTACTTGATTATTTCCTTTCCATCATCCAGACATCTCTAATAATATCATCAATGCAATTAGCAAAGCTAAAAAGCAGGAAAAGCTAAAATAGTAACAAGCTTTATATTTCCATTTATATCTTTAATCCTTAACAAATTGAAAAAAAAATCTGCTGATTTCACTTGGGGCTTTGAGACAACTTTTATTTCCTTCATTGAAATAAAATGTGATTAGAGAAAGGAAGGACAACTACTTTAATGTGTATCTCTCACACCTTATAAAAGCAGCATTCCAAGTTAATTTGTTACTAGATCAGTGTAGGCAGCTACATCAATCACCCTCTGAAGAAGATCACAGTACAAGGATTATATTCAATTTTCAGATGTTTGTTGGCTAAACAAAGGTAATAAATGAAAAATCAAGTGGAAATTTTGGTCAGATATATCCTTGCCTGGGTATTGCAGTGGAGGGCTAATTCCCTAGGGCTCCACAGGCACAAAAATCCCATGTTTAGTCAGTATCACAACAGTCACACTTGGAAGTGAGACTGATCCCAAGGTCTTTTTTCCAAGATATTCACTGAATATCAGAGGAGTGGAAAGGTGTCAATCTCCATAGACAACTGCACCTACAACAAATGTGTGTGAAGAAATCCATAGAGTACCACAAACCTCAGCGGTTCCTCCCAGCACCATGACTGTCAAGGAAGCAACTAAGCAAGTCCAGCTGGTTAGTGTTATACCCAAGGGAGGCTGATTACAGCAGGAACACCAGTTAGTGAGGCAGTGGAACACTTTGCCCCAGGTGATGAGGAGCCACTTGGGCCAGTGGCTTTGCTTGGGCCTTGATTCTCCTCCTGGCATGACCAACCTTTTATCTTTGTTGTTTGTTTCCCAACAAGAGAAAGAAAAACCCTTTCAATCTAGTGAAAGGAAACTTTCTATCCAGTCTGTCTTGGCATCATATATAGTCTTGTTCCTCACAGGCTTTCAGTGACCATGTTCCAAATATCATTCCCAAGTTCCCAATATCTGCCGGTTATGACAACACATTACTCAATCACCAATGTCAATGAAGTCTTTTCATTCCCTTTTGTACTTCGGGCTCTTCTTCCCCAGAGTCCCTTTGAGCTTCAGTGTTAAATAGACATTGGGGAGCAAGTTGCTGTTACCCTGGGAAAACTCAGGCAAAACAACAGCAGGACAGGTCTCATATGAAGAGAAAAACAAGCTTGGAATAGGAAAGGCCATGTTTACTCTGAAGGGAATAAGAATCATTGGCCTACAGTCTAAGTCATTAATAATTAAGATAGAAGAAGAACTCCCAGCAATGTTCCTATTTAAGTATGTCCACATCAGCATTTTTCTCTGTAACTCTCACCATTTTGCCATTTCACTTCTGACAAGTAGTGATTTAGATGTCAAAAGTTGTAAGCTGGTAACCTGAAATTTAGCACTGGCTGCCAGTCAGTGTTAGTACTGGTTATAAAGAGTAGGGGATCTCAAAAACATTAGCTGTATAAAACAAAATCAATGGCTGAAAATATAATAAATATCTGTAAATACTGAAAACCAAGAATGAAAATTCAGCTTTCATGTAAATAATATCGCATGTTTAATAAACACAGGAAAAACATAATCATGTTTTTCAACAATGAATATAGATGGATGGTTCATCTCTTAATTAGATAGAACAGCATTCTGATTATTTTACTAATCAGAACAATTCAATTTGGTATGAAGTACATTTGCTTGAAATGTATTTGTAGTTTTTGTTCTTTCAGGAGAGTAGAAACCCATGAACAAACTAATTCTAACACTTTGAAAGAGTATCTGCCCCTTAATATTTCATAATTACATGAAGTTTCCTTTTCCTTTATCAGTCTTAGAGATGATTATGGACTCAGCCCTTCAGCAAGGTAGAAAAGTTAGCAGTACTTCTCCATGCAGCTGTTAATGTTCTTGGCCAGTGCATAGCTTGAAGACAACTAAGCACCTTAAAATAAATTACCAAAGAGCTAAGGTCATAAATTCTGTCATTCTCTAACTGAAAACTGTAGATTTATTTTTCACTTATTTTAAAACAATACCTCATGACAAAACTTCTGTGCAATGAAAGCAATGTATTACTCTTCGCTTAATTTTTATGGCCATGTTATAACTTCCTGTAAACAAGTTTATAACACAAAATTCTATTTTCTTTTCCTTTCTAGATAGAACCTGCTCTGTGTGTTTTAGAGTTAATGTGGTGAAGAGCAGGAAGTTCCTTGTTGTTGCACATCTACATTTCTGCAGTCTGTTCGCAAAATTTCCATCATTTTAGACTGAGTTGCAGCGTGTTCATGAATTGCAAACCACTGCAAGAAACGTGTGATCATTTGAGCTGAAGTGGCAGTTTTCACACCGTTGGAATTGTTTCAGCATCTAATTTTAGAGCTACAATGAAACTGCCTGGATTACCCGGAGGGGACACTATTTTGGTGCATTAATGAGGTTATACACATAGAGAGTTTATTATGGTAAAAGATATTCATTAGATCACTAATGTGATTACAGAACATCATGTAAAGGAAACACCACGGGGATCTATAGGGAAGATGATTTTGAAAATGTACAAAATGTAAAAGCAAATCACCACTATTAATCTGCTAGCTTTACTATGCTATTCTTATTAGTAAATATGCACACTTTTAAATTAAAAAATAAAATATTATATTTTTACTTAAGGCCATTCTCCTACCTAAGGGAAAAAATATATATTCACTTTATTTTAATCTAGGATAATTGCTGAGAAACTAAATCCCCATTCTAAAATTCTGTGCATGTAACAACATTTTCTTCTTTCCTCTGGTGTGTTTGTTTGGAGATTTTTGGCTTTTAGGATAGCTCTGTATAATACTTGAAATATAGGATATAAACATATGTCTCTCCACTCTGACCACAGAGCAGTCTGTATTCCTAGAGAAAGAAATGTGAAATAAAATTCTACAGTTATCATTCTTCTGCAGTCATTTTCATTATTCATTTGCAAATAACTTCATGTACTCTGAAAACGAAGTCTGGGCACAGCCTTAAAGATGGTGCAACATAGAGACAAAAGATGCCTAGAAAAGACCATCCCATTCATCCATGTGCACTGAGGCTTCATATTTGTCCTCTTCACGTTTGGACATGACTAACTGGACTTTCAACAGTAACATACGGAGCACAGTAATCAAGTGCAAATTTTCCCAATAATATTATAATGAGGAAGCCTCCCACCAGAAGTCAAGAAAAGTTCTCTCCTGGCAGTCTAGTAGGCTCCAGAAAAGACTGGAAGATCTACACCTAGGAACTGAATCTAGGACCTACACAAAACCAAATTCCTTTTTATAACTAATGGCATAGTTTCTGAAACTGTCAAAATCCACATTGAAGTGATTTCTAAAGTAATTTTTTTTTCAGTATAATGGGTACATCAAAATTAGAAGGTGTTTTGTATGTTCTACAGTTGCTGCAGGTTTCAGAATAATATTAAAATTACATTTATGTTAAGCAAAGAAACATTATGCAATGAAGGTAAGTGTAATTAACTTTTAAACACAAAACTGCCAGGGAGAAGACTAAATGCTCAATTTTTTTCCTCTTGTTGATCAATTATGGTCATAATGATCTTGGGATTAAATACTGAATTCTCCATATTTGCAGCATTTCTATTTGTAATTATTTCTCCTTTTACATTGTTAAATCTCTGAAGTTTCATCTGAATGCGATTTAGGTTTCTGAAACTTGCTTTGCTATGCCTTTAGTGACAGACTAAATCACAACTACAGAAGGGAAAATTGATTCAAAGTTTTTGACATTTTGACATTTAACTCACATTGATTTTGTTGAGGGATTATTGAGAGAGAAAAACATGTAGAACTTGAGCAAAATAAAGACAAGTAAATGAGACATGGAATAATAATCTACTTCAGGGATATACATTTCAATGAGGAAAAACAATTACTCAATGTGACTAGAAAACTAGGAACCAGGACACTAGGAACTAGGAAACAACGTGACTAGGAAACTATGTGACTATAAGAAATTACAAATATGCTAAGACAGGCAGAAATAGCAAAACAGAGAAAATAATTTTAACTCAATGTTTTAAAGTAATAATTAGTTCAAAATTTAAGACCTCCATTATCTCCAGAAAATAATGTTCACGAAGAACTGAATGCCTCAAAACAGAAATAAGGGGTTATGTAGCCACACAATCCAATGAATGCAGAGAACAACCACTGGCAGCTTCACAGAATTTCAGTTTAGGTAGGCCTGAGGCATTTTGAGGGGAAGGGAGCACATACATCTTGAGACATGCTCTAGACTTCACAAAGAATCTACTTCTATTTCAAGAGATTAGAGTATAAACCATTTTAAACAAGTGCTTCCTAAGTGCTAAAATTATTCTTCCATTGCTCAAACTCTTCCAAACTTAACAGGAAATGTTTAATACAGCAGTGGGAAAATAATATTTGAAAAATCAAATTTAACCAACCTTGCTGAAGTAACTTTCACAGATCCAAACAAGAGAAAATCCCTCACTCACAGAATCTTTACAGAACTCAAAACAAAACAAAACAATACATATGTATGTATGTAGGTATGTATGTATGTATCTGTCTATCTATCCATGTAAAGAAGTGGCACTGAGGGTCTTTATCTTTTACATGTATGTTAAAATCAGAAGATTTAGAATAAGCATTTTAAACAAACCATAATCTGCAGAAATACAGAACAAAGCAAAAACCTACTGGTAATTTACAGCCATGTTTCTGAAATACAAGGGCAAGTCACAATCTAATCAGTACATGCTAACTATACAATTATCCTATCCTTTAATTAAAAACTTATAAGACTTCCAGGTGGTATGGGCTGAGTTAAAGCTTTGCCTCTAATTTTCTGTTCTTTAAAAAGTTAATATCATTTAAATTTATGACTAGTTACATTTTAAAGGAACATTTACATCTCTTCCTGTCATACTATTTATCAAATATAGTGATTAAAAAATCAATAAAAATAATTAAAATAATTTATAAAGGTGAAAAATTAAATAGTTGAAATTCAATCACTTTGTTTTAGGTCATTCAGAGAACATTTCCAAAAAGCCTTTGTCAATAGCTGGTTTAAATAAATCCATCAAAGGAAGACTTAGCACCACATATAATGCCAAAAAGTAATAATAAAAGGAATCACACATTTCCCTGAAATAGATGACAGACAGTGCTAAAGATAGTAGAAAGATCACAGTACTGATACCACAAAAAAGCCTGAAATCCTCTATTTAAATGGAAAAAAAAGGGGTCTGGAAGAGAACACTGAATCTGAAACACCTCTAAGTGAAATAACCTGGAAAGGATACTGTGATACACTGAAATTCTCACATACCATTTTAATGGATTTATGTTGACTAAAAGGCGGATGCAGCCTTAAAAGCACTGTCCAGCTCAACAAGCATTTCTCTACTACAAACCATTACACACAGAGTAAATATAGATCTCTGTATGACAGAGGTTGAGCTGATGGGATGCATTAGGGTCACAACACAGCACTCTGCTGAGATTTCAACGCAGGGCTGTGACACCTAGTAAACCCTGGAAAGGACTGCCTTCAAGCAGACACACTTCAAAGATGTTTCCAGACCACTCCCACTCATAAATCCCTCAGGATCATGTTGAAATAAAACAAAGCCCTTGAGAAAACTCAGAAGGCTCAAACCCCAGAAAAATAATATTAAAATGCATCACTCACTACAAACTAATTTTGCATTTACTGACTTTTCTAAAGGAAGCAGTACTATTAGCTTCAAATTTTGAATGCCATCCTTTTCCCTATGCTTTGGTGACTAGTCCATTCTGAAGGACTAAATGTTGGCTATACATACGTATCCAAACTGAGAACCTGCAGTCTGCCCCTCATCCCCCTTCTATGTTCTGGACAATCACACTTCCTCTGACATCACTGGTAACCTGCAAGTCACTGTGACATGTAACTTCTTACAAGGTGTTAGAGTACTAGATGGGAGCTAATAAACAATTAAAAACCAGTAAACAGAGCTCTAATACATCCAATTCAGTTGCGTAATTCCAACTTCAGCAATATTCCATAAGGTTACAAACAAGCAAACTCTCACCAGTTGAATAAGTCGGCTAATCAGGTCCGTCAGGGGTTTATTGATAAGCAGAAGGTCTTCGGCAGCCTGTGTGTCCCCTCCTGCACCAGATTTCTGTGCCTTAGGAAGAGAGGAAAGAAATCAAAAGCAACCTTGGTGATTGTTCTGAGGAACAAATTAGGTCCTTTAAGTGGTTGAAGTGTGAATGAAGTTTGAAGATTTATGCACTCTTTTCCAGTTAAGTATTCTTGGGCTCCCAATAAGGAGTTATGCTTCCTCTGTGACAATAAGCACAAAGCAAAGGGGCCCCTGCTGTTGTGCCATTCTGTACAGGCTGAATATAAATATACTGACCTGCATGACATTTCCTCAGCAAAATGCAATAAAATGTATCTGCAAAAGATACCTCAAACCAAGATAATCAAGGTGACTGAAAATTTAGGATCCTCAGCAATATTGTCCTATTTTTCCTGTGTGCCTTATCCTGTATCCTGAAATATTCACAATATATTATAATTTAAATTATTTCTGAAATAGGAATAATAACATTTTCAAGTAATAAGATCAGTTACTATTTGTAATACCACTGTCATGCCCCCATGATCAAGATATACTACTATCCTAGACAGTGCTACTTATGACCAATCCCTGCCCCAGGGCTCCTGAAAGGCTGGCTTACAGGATTTTTCATTTAACGCCATTACCTTGAGCCAGCTTTGAACCATGACCCTATACACTCAATCTGCTATATGAAAAAAAGTAAACATTTTGTCTAAAGAACTCATTTAAAAATATTTTGTCTTGTGTTTCATTTATAGCTCAATCCTAAAAATTACTGTCCAAGTGTCATACTTGGAGGTTTTCATTTGGTTTAGTGAACAGAGGAGCAAATTCCCTGAAACAAGTGCCACTCCTGCTCAAACTCCACTGTTGATACTTATGAGTTGAAAGGATAATGCCTTTCTTCTGGACAGAAATTCTAAATGAAAAAGAACTGAAGAGCTGTTTCTCCAGGCAATAAGTCACATTGGTATGTCCATCTCTGAGACTCACAACAATGACCTGGAATGCAGAAGTTCAAGAAGGACAAAAAGTGCAGAGGAGACAAAAAATTGAACGTTTATATTAATGAAGAAAGGGAAGTAAGCCACCTCCAATTGGCAAAATTTAAAACAGCTTTTCTCATTAGTCCATGGATGAGAGGACAGACACCTTCCACCAGGAATCTTTGACTACGTTCTTTAACTTTATTAGTGTCTTTGCAAAGAGAATGAACAATAGCACTAAAGAAATTATATGTGTATATGAAGGATACACACAATACCATTGTCAAGCTTACATTAAGTTGTAGAATCACATAATCACAGAATGTAAGGGGTTGGAATGGGTCTTAAGGATCACCTAGTCACACACACACCTTCCCCCAGGCAGGGACACATCTCACTAGGTTGTTCATGGTTTTATCCAACCTAGCTTTGAACACAGCTGGAGTTGGGGCATCCACAGCCTCTTTGGGCAACCTGTGCCAGAGTTACAAAATTGAGTCTGTAAATCAAATTGAAATTGCAAATTCTTTTCAGCTAATGTGGATCACTTCTGGGATATATGATAAAACTTCTCCAAAACAGACATGTAAATTAATCTGAAAGTACTTGGACCAGGAAGAGCAAATTCTTCTCCTGAACCTAGCATGAAGTACTTAAGTGCAATGGAGAAGTGACATGTATTGCCTATGTAGCTGGATAAGGTTATCACTTTACACATAAAATATTTAAATAAAAAGGATTCAAGTGAAGGTACTACCATCTGTAAAAGACAACTTAAGCTTCAGAAATAGATAATACAAGATTTGATTCTGTTTTACAAGTTCTAATTTAAATGGTATCTTATTCAAAACATCTCATTAAAAGTAGTCCAAGAATAATATTAGTGATGCATTTATTAACACATGAATAGTGGAGTACTATGTAGTCAATAACTGATGGCCACCATTCAACAGGGTGTATGTACTGATACAGAACTCTCAAGGGTCCTGTGATGAGTATAAGCCAAGACAAGTAAGACCATTGTAAAGTTAATATTATATGGGCAGAGAATAGACCAATGCTTCAGAACTCAGTTTTCCAGCTGCTCCTTGTCACTCATTAGCCTTCAAGAGAAAAGCAAATTTTATCTCTTTACTTTGACAAGAGATAAACAAAATCAGACCTGGAGTTTCAGTGCATCAATCAAATTTTGTATTCAAGTAAAGCCAGAACAGAATTTGGCTTCAAACTAAGAGATTTCATTTTAAATCTAAATAAAAACTGACAATTCAATATTACCAATCCATGTGCAAGATTCTCTCTTCTCATGTGTCCTCTAGAATAATCTGCCTCACCACTTCTTTATGGAGTATAAGTACAGAATTCAGCTCTCTGTGATTACACAGAGTGATGCCAAAAAATATGACAATAAGAAATTAGCCTACAAAATTTGATCTATGAAGTAATTCTAAGATGAAAATATCATTACAGAACCTGTTAATAGAGAACTTAAGACAAGGTATTGTACCATCACACATGTAAATCAAACCAAAAACCTCACAGTGAAATTGGTTCATAACATAGCTGCTTGTGTAAATCAATGTAGAAAAAAGAAAAAGGCACAATTTTCAACACCAACCTCTTATATTAAGCCTACTTAAGAAAACACTTCCTCCAAAATACAAAAAACCAATCCTGCCACCACAAAACCCTGCAAACCAAAGAAGACAGACCGAAAACAAAAAAAACCAACCCACAGAGGAGGGTCTTTGGGGACTAAAGAAGCCATGTCATGAAAGATATTACAACCTATCTGCAATCTTTCGAATCTCCATCTTTTAGATATATTTCACTTAAGAGATATCTTTTCTTCAGTGAATTATCCCAAGAACATAAAAAACCTAACATGAAGAGTACATGTTGTTGTTTGCAGCGCAAATATACAAGTCAATTTGACTTGACTAACTTAAAAATTTGGCAGATCATCTAAAAAGAAAAGCAATATTTGATAGATGTACATCACATCTAAAAAATTATAAATGCTTTTCCTTCATAGAGGGTATGTGAAATTTCTTTGAATTGTATCTTTTTGTGCTCCATTTTTAAGGAGGAGGATGTCTTTTTTGGAGGAGGAAGTCCCACCAATGCCATGACTTGCAGTGGTTCAAACAGAAACTTGGAAGACAAACTGAGTTTTCACCATACTAAAAGTTCCATAAAGTCAGAATAGTGGGAGTCTTGTTAATAAGGATAATAGGAAGTTATCTAAAAAATTGTTTAATAGAGTCAAGTCCCCATGAATAAATCCCATACCTGCAGGGTCTGGCGCACAATGTTTGCTGTATACGTCAACATATATTGTAAAATGTCAAGTAAGGACAGAATCAACACATTTGCTGTCTTGGTGCTCCTTTTATCATCTGCCTCCAAGAACAGGGCCATAGCTTCTATTAGGAGATTACAGACATGATGAACCAGTCCTATATAGAAAGTGAGAGAAAAAAAAACAGAGAAAAAATAAATAGGCTATCAGAAAAAGAACAGTGTAGAAGGTGACCTAGATAAAAAATAATAAATTATGATAACAAATTTTACATGCTTTATAAATATTTATTACATTTCCTCTTTTCTCCATTACTATAATTACCTCCTCTCTCTGTTTGGACCAGGTAATGAAGAGAGTTAAACTGATACAATCAAATGTGCTAATTGCATAGATTCATTAAATTTAAACCTACTTTGCAGCCTAAACTTTTCTGTAGCATGCTCACAAGTCTCTTTCACAACACCCCTAGTCACGAGAATTTATCGAAGGAGCTACAAAGTGACATTCAAGGTGGAACCTAGAGCTTGGCTGAGCCAAAAGTTTCTTAACTGTCCTGTCAATTAGAACCTTACCTATAGAATCAAATAGTGCTATGCTTAACAAAAAATATATTCAGAAAAGCATTATAAATGAAATAGGGCATACTATATTAAAATGTTAATATTTGTTTTACTGATGGTAGTAAAAACTTTCCTGAAAAAATCTTGTTTTGAAGGGGTTTCTTTAAGCTCCTTTAGAATTCAGTAACATCAGCCCCTGTAGCTTGCCTAACCGCAAATCAATTGACATAGCAGAAAAATATAATCCAATCCAATTCAAGGCAATATCAATTCAATTCAGAATCTTTCTTACTTTCAAATACAAAGTGACTGAATTCATTATATTTGATCTTAATATATCTTTCAAATTTTCATAAGGTAAGAAACACTTTGTTTCTCAACAAAACCATAATATCTTTTAAACTTGCAATTTGTTATGCAGTCACTTGGCTGCACATATGTAGTAACACTGCAGTGGGTCAGTTTATTAGCTTCTAGTCCTAATGACTGTCAAAAAATGACTTAAGTATTTCACTGATTTCAAGGAAGTAAGTTGTTGTATATATTTTAACAAACATCAACACACTTAATATGAGACACTTAGAATACATTATGTGCTTACACCATTCAGCTTTTGAGGACAGTGAAACCTTTGGGGATTTAAACTATTTTGGCTTTGAAATATACTCCATTAATTAAATAAACCTCCTACAAAATATTTTCTTCTCCTATTCCTCACTGTTAATACTTTCCTCAGGAATTTAAATACATTTCATTTAGAATACAGTTATGGGTCTGGAACATTAAGACTTACTCTGCTTACATCTCACATCTTCTGTGCTTTTATGATTACTAGCATTATTCTTTCACAACAGTTTATTGATAGATGACAGCTCAGGAAAAGCTTTGAATTTCCTGGAGTTTTGTCTAAACAAAAAAAAAGCTCTCAAAATGAAAAAATTCTAATCTCACACATTTAATTTCCTTCTTCTTTTTTAGAGTGAAATTTCTGCTGCAGTTCTGAACACCTCATACAAAAATCAGATAGCACGCATCTGACAGTGACACAATAAAGTGATGTCACCAATACCCACCAAGAAGAAAAAAACCAGACATAATTACATGTCTACCCAATACAAAACTTGTGGTCAGTCTGTGACTATTTTCAACAGAATAAATCAGAATAAAGAAACTGTCCAGTAAGACTCGGTCCCTATCAAAGTGAAGTCTGAAAAATTGCCTGCAGGGATATGACCAAGTACACATTGTTTCTCCCTGTATATGGCCACAAAACCAACAGCCACATCAAAATGAATGAGTCATCCCATTCTTTCCAGATGGCTTATAAATAACCCTTAGGACGGTGATTTGGAGATGAATGCTGAGAAGGCCACTTTCATAAGCCGGCATTGCATTGCATGGGTCATCATTAAGAATTTTTTAGGTGGTAGTCACTTACAACACTTAGTAGGGGAATGACTAGTAGAGAACAAAACACCAGGCTCCATGACTGTGATCTGCAACCCTTTTGCTTTCAGCTTTGAACAGAAACACTTGCTTATTCCCTTGGCTGTACCAGACTGTCTCAGAGTCTCAGAACTCATTTCTGTTGTTTGGTGAATAAGGAGGTGAACCAAACACTCAACCTTCTCCCCATCCATTGAGATATGAATAATATAATTACCTAGTTTTATTGTCTTGAAGTGCTTACATCCTAAGGGTATGTGCACTAGCATTCCTGCCTCCAAACATCTGAGATATTCAGGTTTACCTAGGTAACTAAAACATCAGAACTAATGAATTTCAGTTAGGTAGATACATGCTCACACAGAGCTATATGTACAAAGACATGCAAGCCAAATTTCAAAATTTTGAGGGGAAATTTTTTTTTTTACTTAAAATACTCCTGGAAAATTTAGCACATCCAAGCTTTATTGTAACGACACTAGAATAAGACACTGCTGCACCTAACATGCTGCATGATTCATACAGAAACCTGACAAACATTTGGTTACACAGATAAAAGCAAAAGACTGACCTCTTGGCCAAGTAAATAAAGTTCCAGACATACTCTTTAAAATACTTCATCATGTCACAACAAAATGAAAATTGGAGGCCACAGCTGTAGACATGTAAATATACTCCTTGCTAACACCACAAGCCAAAGTACACACATTTTGTGCTCAGAAGAGAGATTTGGGAAGCTGGTGTAATTTACAGTGACCATGACAAAACTCCATAGAAGTCTAATGGCCTTGACCACTGGCACTGTAACCAGTTTGCTCAAAAGGCAGCTATAAAGATCAAGACTGACATGTTTCACCATTCAAAAAATAGAATTGCAAAACAGATAGTTTGGAAAAAAAGTATGCAATTTTATAAAAAGGAAATTGAATTTATAATTCAGGAAATCATAATATAAAAATCACATATGGATGTCTAAGTTCCAGAAGATACCTTGAAGGTTTTCTCTCAAATTTTACAACAGATTAAAGAACAACAATTCAATTCCCTAAATAAAGCCTAAACCAAGATGTATCTTTAAAACTTTCAGACACTCTATTTCAGAGTCATATATAACAGACATAGGTTTCTTATGCATAAATTCCCAACTCTTGATTGGAAAGTGAAATAGGCTCTGATTGAAAAGGCACACACTTCATGCACTCCTGAACTTTACAAGTGATGGATCTGAATACAAAGTCTGTAGCATAGAGGAGATGTAAACAAAATCCACTTGAGGAAGGTTTTTCTACTTGGACAAGCAACCTACATTCAAGTATCATGGTGCTTCCAAGTATGTTGTAGTAGTCCACCCTCTCAAGAGAAGGCTGTTAGTGACAGTTTACATGGGTGATTTCTTTCAGCTAGGTATTTCCTAGTAGGAGAGTGAAATAAAATCTTATAATTTAACCTATTAGAGAATTTTTTGTTACTGTATTAATTTGCATATTTCTGCACACAAAATACATCACACTGTATTGTTTGTAGCTTCAGTTATAGTATGAATTTAGTACAAGATTTCATAGGGCATTAGTCATGCCTTATATTTATCTGTAAAAGGAAGACATTCAAACTATCAAGCCTCACGGCAGTTTTCTGCTTCAAATTTTGCTGAAAAATAAGGCAAAAATTGCATTTTTTATTGGAATTATTGTATTTATAAATTAACGTAACTGGAATTAAACAAAGAACCTTTTCTAACTGTTGTCCAAGACTTATAATATGTATTGAAAGGATTGTATCCAAAATTTCTAGCCATGGATTTACAGCACTTGACAAGCCTAGTGTTCAGAGCAGAACAGAGACCCCTTCAATGAACTGAACATGTAGCTAATAGTGCTTTATGAATGTGGACTGTGATGACTATGCTTGTGTTTTACACACCTTTCAAAAGATAAAAGGAGTCTTTTGGCCCATGATACAGCTAATCGGACTGAATATGCCATGATACCTTCTGGAATGAAAGCTGAGAGGAGATTTTTTTATTCTCACCTATTAGTAAGATGGATAAAGGAAAAGAAATCTTCACTTCCAAATCATACGAAACATCAAAGGACAGTCTAGGAAGCAATCTTCTAGGCAATCCTTTCATGCCTACCAGCAATTAGAGCATTCAACAAACCTGTCTGCTTCCAGCTGAAGAAAATGTTAGAGCAGGTGCACTTCCTCCGAACAATGCTACTGTGCAGCCAAGCAGCCAGCAGCAAAACCCTCAGTCCAGCAAAAAAGCTTTCTCTTTGTTCTTCTTTGCACATTGCTCTCTGGAGAGCCATTTTTCCCATTAGCACCACACCTACACAACTGACTCCCCAGGGATATTACCAAATGTACATGCATTAGATTTTTTTCCTTCTTTTACTTACAGAATGGACCAACACTATTGCCAGATTAAATAGAAACCATATTTTATAATCTTTTAAATTTTAATGCTGAAACTCAAAAAATATTGCTAAGAAGAAACACAGGACTGTACAGATACTTTCACACAGGAATAAGTGAAAGTACCTGAGCATTTAAGATACTCCACAATGACATAAAGATTCTTCATAAAATCTTATTTACCAACATAAATCTGGGACTCAGTTTGCATTTTTTGCATCACAGCATTACTACTTAAGTTTTCCTGTACTGAAGAACTGAAAACAGGTGACATAAAGGAAAGGGTATCTTTAGGGTAATGGCGTTTTTAAAAAAGGCTCATTGCTTCTAGTGTTATTCCTGTTCCTTATTTGTTACTATTTTATGTTTTAGGAACTACTTGTGCTAGTACTAATACTGAGGTAAGAATAAACTAGGATAGAAAATTAGATCATCAATGTTTTCAAAATTTCCTGAGTTATGAATGTTACAACAAGTGGAAAAAAATTGATTTGGCTGTTAAGCAGAACAATTGCATAACTGCTGCCCTGAAAATTATTTTGTATTCTGATCTTAAAAATG
Source organism: Parus major (assembly GCF_001522545.3). Classification (NCBI taxonomy): domain Eukaryota; kingdom Metazoa; phylum Chordata; class Aves; order Passeriformes; family Paridae; genus Parus; species Parus major. The sequence goes on along the minus strand of NC_031769.1, from coordinate 44,484,568 downwards.
AATAGTGTCTAAAGAAGAAAATTTTGCGAATACTGACTAGTCTGTTCCTAGAACTGGTAGAATGACTGGACATTTTATGACTGAAGAAAGAATCATTAGCTTTAAGGGACAAAAATCTCATTTGAATTTGTCACATTGAAGTGGTCAAGTCTCTTCAGAGCTTCACTCTGTGGGAAGAGTGGCTCAGCTTTTTCTACAACACAGAATGTAGGGCATTCACCAGTGGTGCCCAAGCAGGCAGTCCTTCCCTCACACACAAGAAAATGGATGTGGAAAGGATTACGACAACCATGGAAGAGAAGTATGTTATCACCTTCACTACAGCTAGGTCAAAGGTAGACTGGGAGATTCTGTGTTGAGTGTGACTGCCTGAGAGAAATAACGACCTGACATTCTAAGAAACAATATGGTTCAGCTTCAAGTCAAAGCATGACATACCTCTACTTTTTCCTGGAGTGGCAGTGTTTAGCTGTTATTGTTAGAAGGCAGTTTAGAGGTAGCAACTTTCTCCTGTGAAAAAAGACTGCACAATTGGAGACTCCCCAAGGAGTCAAACTCTTCTGAACCTAAGAGAATCCCACCAACACAGAAATCAGCTTTTTTCTATAATTTAATCTATGGATTAAACATGAAGTTGATTAAGACCAGCAGGTGTATAGATTAACCAACTAAAAAATAGAAAACCAGGTGGATTCCCTCATAAGAAAAAGTACCTGGCTGTAATAAAGGATAGTAAAAATGCAACTTGAACAGCTTAGAAATAATAAAATCATGTACTGTTGAATATGCTTGACTGGTCAATAATAAAAATAATAGAATATAACAAATTAGTTCAGCTAGGCTAGACTGTGGTTGTTCTATGTGAAAAGACATGGTTAGAATGCCATACACAGAGGATGAGTATTTCTGAAAGTATAATCACTGATACCTTGAGAGTTCCTGATTTGTTGCTACTTTTAAAAATGAAAAAATAAAAAAAGAAAAAGGAAAAAGTTTCCCATCTGTGATAAAATTTCAACTGAATTCAGTTTTTTGTGTCAGATTGACTCAACCATTATATAAATCATTCAGAAAAGACATCCAAGATGTTTGAAATACTTCACAGCACATATGGATACATAGCCTCAAAGTTCTGGAGATGGGGGGTTTTGTTCTAGTCAAGACTTACCAAGATAGTCCTCATTCCTAGGAGTACAATTCATTGAACATGAACTTGTTCAACAGGGATGGAATGAAAGATCAGAAAGTAACTTATCTTGGAAAACAGTTATAAGGACATTCAAATGCTTTCTAGTTATATCAGAACTAGTATATTTTTTTTTCTACAATTTTGTGTGAGTGAATACTACATAACTATGGACTGTAAGAACATCCAGGAGACCTATTCACAGAGTTGACAAGAAATTAAGAGTGTTTTATGTGAACAGCCAATTTTGATTTGTTTGGATACCATGCTGCTGGCACCCTAGTTTGCCTGAAGCAGCTTCACACACTTGAATGACCCTTTTAGTTGGAATACCTGGGGAGGAATAGAGATGGATGTAATACAGTGGCTTCCCAGGGTATATGTTTAAAATACTTCTGTCACCAACTGTGCATATATTAAACACCTAACTTGCATTCTTTTCATGTGGATTTAAGCATTTTTGTTGCTACAGTTTTATAATTTGTCAATTGTGCAGTATTTTCAAGCACAACCTTGCATCAGAAAATACTAAAAATTAAATAAACCAAGATTGCAGTGAGATAAAATCATGTTGTTTGGATTGTCTATCATTGCTATTATTAAGCAGACTCTGTAGCAACTTTTCAGTTAGATGTCTCCCCACATGTCAGATGTGGGGAGACATCTGACATCCACAATGTCAGAGATACATTAGAGCCTGTGGTTCATTTTATAGAGCACAATAATTCTACAGCATGCTGTACTTCAAGTAAAACCCCAATACACCCTATTTCATTCTTACAAGGTGTAAACTAAAATAAGGTCCCTTGGTTTTGTCAGACAGAAGGTAGATGATGCTTATAAGATTTTCCAAACAGGTTTTAATGATCTGCATGAGGAGCAAGAATATCCAGTAGGACACTCTTTGAGAGACAACCATCTTGAAAACCTCCTTTAAAGCCTCTCTGAGATATTAGCAGTTGCTGTTGCACAGCTACATGGAAGAACTTCTGCTTGCACACTGTGAGTTAATATATAGTGTATATTTTTTTAGAAAAAACAAAGACTGCATGAGGTCTTCAAATTAATGGCAAAAGCTAGGCAAAGTTCTTCACTAAATTAAATCTATTATTTGTGTAAAATTAGGAATGCTGTGCATTCAGGAAGATTTGAAGTCAGTAAAGATTCAGTAAAGACTTTTGACTTACTGCTCTGAAAGGTCATGTCTGCAACAATTACCATGTGATAAAATACAGCAGAATTTATATACTGGGCTTAATTTAGAACTAGAAATTCTTCTAAAGGGATTTCTATTTTAATAATAGACTTTCTGTCACACAAGATTAAACCCTATTTATCTCCTTGAAATATCTTACACTTCTGCTTTGACATCAACTTTCCCTTCTACCAAAATCCTTGAGAGACCACATTCAAAGTTAGAGAGCTGTCTTTTTAACAAAACCCATACAGACCAGATGTGAACAGCCTCAGAATGCAGATACAGCTCTAAACTGTTGTCACAAACTGACAGCACTCAACAGCTTTGAATGACATTACCAGCATTAATTGCTCTAGCTTGGTCTTCAAGAGGCCCTGGGCTGGGATTGATAAGGACAAATGAACCTTGGCTTCAGAAAATTCTCTGAAGTTTTCAGTTCTAAATTGCAGAAATAAACCATGGTTGAATACTGTTCCCACATATATTCAGCAAATGATAAGGGTAAAAGCTCTATACATCTCTCTACTGAAAAGTTATGCTCTGTAAGAAAATATATTAAATATTTATTCCTATTGGTCTATTTACATCAGTCTGCCATAAGATGAAAACATAGAGTAGAAGTACTTGGTTTTTTAAGTCTTTTACTATTTCTACAACTGTACAAAAGAACAAGAGCAAAGGCTAGAGTATCCACTAAGTGGAATTTGCTGCTGGTTATTACAACAGAATTGAATCTATGCCACCATTTCCTGTAACATCCTGTGTTATTCATCAATTATGTTTACAACAGAAATTAAAGCAGACAACTAGTAATTGCAACTGTCCAAGGTGGCCTTTGTGTATTTGTACTTAAATGATCAAAGGGCTTAAACAGAGGTCAGGATGTTACATGGTAGCAAATCTGGTTTAGCCGTTATGAACAGATTATATTTTGTAGCCCAAAATTACATTTGCCTTAAGAGTACTCTGTTACATCAACTGTTTTCCAAATAAGTGATGGGATAACTTTGACCAGCAGACCCCTTTATTTGCTATCATATGACCATACTAATAATGGCACACCTGATTAAATCTCTAAAATCTAACCATTGACTATTTGCTTCAGATTATGCTATCCTTCTTGTTAACTGGCTCAGACATATGTCTTGCATTGTTTGCAGAGTATGCTTTTTCTACCCTGACCTATCCATGATTTTCAACCTTACCACTGGGAGCTGGAACCCATCACACTGTGATCATGCTGTCACTGGCTATATGCTAGCTGTGCCAGAAATGCTCTAATACTTGATATTAGTACAACCTAGGTCAACAGGGCCCTCATTTTCTGTCAGCACAGCTACCTGATCCCAATTATCTTGACTTCAAAAGACTACATTGAGTTAGGTCAGCTGGTACTAGAGCTCAGCTTACTTAATCAAGAGGCTCAGCAAGAACTGTAAGAAGCAGTCATAGCTCTGAAAGAACTGCAAGCCTGTGTGTGTTTAACTTCTGTGCTCCATACCTCCTTCCCCTATTTCAGTAGGATCCATACAATGGGAACATGGGTCTAATGGCACTGTGTTGTGGATAACTTGTACCTTTTTTATACAGGTAGCTGTTGCTGGGAGTAGTGAAGCCTGTGCCCATATGTTAACAGATTGGCTTAGGCTCTTGGCAAAACTTCTGCATAAACTCTGGAAGGAGATCACAGAGAATGGTTTGGCCTATTAGACTGTCTTGGTCCAAACCACCAACTTGTAAAACAAAAACACTGAACTATACTGCCCCCCCCAGCAACAATCTGAATCCTGCTGCTAATCCAATGCTTTAATTGAGAATCTGAACACTGGTTTGTTCAAGGATGTCCAATTTCTTCACAAGTGAAGAAGAAGTTAAGAACATTGATAAAACTACAGTGAGAGATGGCCACAGAAAAGGGTGATTTAGACAGCCAGGATTTATATGTGAAGATGTGCAACAGAATAGCAGGAAAAACTTTGTATGCAAGCACAGGTTTAGTACTGGTTTAGTACTGGCTTGGCTTGGATAGAGTTGAATTTCTTCATATTAGTCCACAGACTCTCTGGTTTGGTTTTGGTGTTGAATACAGTGTTGATAACACAGGGATGTTTTGGTTACTGTTGAGCAGCACTTACATAGAGTTGAGGGCTTTTCTACTCCTTACCACACCCATTAATAAACAGGTTGAAGGTGCACAGAAGTTGTGAGGGCACACAGCTCACCAGCAGAATATTCCACACCATATGGCATCATGTTCAGCGACAGAACTGAGGGGAGGTTGGCAGGGTGGATGCTGCTCCTGGACTGTCTGGGCAATATTTAGTTGATGTTAAGGAATTGTTTTCATTTGCATCACTTGTTCTTCTTGCATTTATTTTTCTCTCTCTCTGGTTTGTTTGCTTGTGGTTTTTTTCTCCCTTTTCCTTAGAATTTTAAAATTTTTTCTTATATTTTTAATTATTATATGTATATATTATATATACATATATACATATATGTATATATATATATATATTATATGTATATATTATATGTATATATAATATATATACATACATATTATATATATGTCAACACAGAAGTTCTTTCCCTCTTTTTTATGCCTACAATTCTCTCCCCTCACTGGGGGAGAGCTAATTGAGTGGCTGAGTGGTGCTCAGTCACCAGCCATGGCTAATCCATGACTGTACCTTTTCCTTTCTCTCTACCATGCCTGCTCTCTTGCACACTGGTGTTTTTTTACAGGGTCACAGTAGGTTTACTGTAAGTAGGTCTACTGAACTTGTATCATATCAAGGAGCCTTCACCATCCTGCCCCAGGTTGTGCTTCACGTGTCACTTCTTATGCTCCCTGGGCAGTCCCACTATGCACCTACATCTCACTACACATCTATATTTCTCTTTCAGCCTGCTTATTCCCAGACCACTGATTCTAAAAAGCAAGTTCAGGCAAAGAAATTCAGCTTGACAAGATAATGGGGGTGGGGAGAAAAGGGGAGTTTTCAATGAAGGACTAATGTTCCTTTGTTCCTCTCCCCCGTGTTATCCCAAGTGAAGTGACAAACATTAAGGATAAAGGATAAAATTTAACAGTAGCTTGAAACAATGAAGTAATATCCACAGCATTTTCTAAGACCATATACTCTGCAACAAATTCAACACAGGTCACTGCTTTCATCTAGGAGTCATGATTGTAATAGATATCCTACAGAATAGTGGTATCATGGCACATTTAGTACAGTTTATGCAAAGAAAGACTTCTGTTTCAGAGAGATAGTTAGCATGTCAAACAGATGTAGGGATGTCCAACATGTTTCATTACAGGAATGCACGCTTTTCCAGATGGAACCAATATACAGTTCCTACCAGTAAGCAGATGAGACGTGCTCAAAACTTTCACTCCCCTCTGTTCAAGCTAGCTTGTTCTTTGCCTTTGTTCATCAACATTTTTAGAAAGAGAGAACTGACTAGCCAAAATGAAGACTGCTTTTAGGGAGAGGGACTTTAGAAATAGGCTAGAAAACTGAAGCCTGGACCTAGTCAGTCTGAATCTATGTCAAGTCAATGCAGCCCTGTGGGAAAGCTGGAGGACTCTCTGGAACTGGACGGTCAACAAATTATGCAAGAAGCTGCAGCATGTCAACACCAGAAATGAGAGGCATATACAGTTAAATTTTCAAGGCAAACAATTTCAGGGCATGTAGAGTTCAAAGACTTTGCACAATTTGCCAGAATACTGCACTGAACTGGGAGAGTGACTACAATTCAGCCTGGGATCCTGGATGTCACAGGGAGCATCCACACTAGCCAGATCCAGGGAACCAAATTAGGAAGTTACTGCCAGAAGTTGTCATTTTAAGCTTTCTGGATGTGTTACTGTAGCACTGCATGTTGTGCAGGACTGCATGTATACCTTACATGAACACAGGTTTTCTCTCAGGGTGCAACAGAGCCCCTCAGTCAGTTCTTGCACTCAGCCCAAACTGGGTCTCTCTGCATCCAGACTGACACCAGAAAGCACAGACTTGGTCTCAGGGACTGCCTGACCCATTGCCTAAGCAAGCAAAATCCTGTAGGCAATGCTGTTTTCCTTATGTCTTCTGTCAAAACCTGTAAACTTACTTAATAATCTATTAATTTGGGTATTCTATCTGCCTTTTCCTTATCTTGCTTATGACTTTTCCTCACAGTATAGACAAAATCCTACCTCTAAATTCATCTTCTGGTGTTGCTGTTTGAACCACATGCTCCCTTAACAACATTCAATGTAATTTCTGAAGAAAACACATAGTAAGTAACAGTTTGAGCTTTTTTTATTCTTGTGAGATAAATAATGGCATAAACCCACAATTCATGCCATTCTGGGTTGAATGATGGGATCAAGATATATGATAACTCTCTGTGCTTATTCAACAAAAATATGTATTGGAAAACCTGTTCAGCCATCATGGATAATTTTACTGTTTTTCCAATCTTTATATAATACATATAGTAGCATTAGTTCTGCTGTCATCCAGGGAAATAAGTTGTATTTCATGGCTGCATCATCGACTAAAAACTTTATGTCACAATATGGACATGTTAGCTAGGAAATATGATCTTTTAAAAGTGTAAATAAATCCATTAACAACACTTTACTGGATTTTTTCCAAGACTCAGTGGAATAGGGATTAGAGGTTTTTGAGTAAGCAACCAGAAACATGGTAAGTAAGGAAAGAATGGCCCTCAGGAAAGACTAGGCAAGTTGAAACTGAATGGATGCAGGTGAACAAAAAGTTTCTTTCCCTTATCTTTTTCAAAGGCGGGTGGTAGAGGGGAAAAAAATCTTCCCATTTTTCTGTTCTCTTAGAAGACAGAAGACAGCTTCAGACTCTACATAAATATTCTATTTCTTCTCCCATTAATCTGAAAAATTTAAAGGGAAACACACAACTTTTTCCTTGACCAAAATGAAGGAACAACTAGCTGATGCAGTATCTTCTAACAACACAGAGACATCTATGGAAACATTTAAACCTTATTTATAAATCAAAACTCCCCAATGTTTATCAAGTTAGGGCCTCTTTAAGAGAAAAGTAAAAGTGACTTGCTTAAAGCTCAGATTGGAAACCCATGACATGTCCTCCAATATGTCTTTGCTGACAGATTTGTCTTCATAAACCCATCTTACATAAATACCATCTTGGTTCAATTAGGAAAAAGCTTAAGCTTTTGAGATATTTTGAGATTTTTTTTGAGATTTTTTGTTAAAAAAACATGGACAGACAAGTTTGGATTACATTTATGAAATGTATTTTCTTAAAAAGAAACAGCATCATCAGGTAGACATCTACATTTTTGCCACAGCAGTTTAAATAACCACTGTCCCTCAGCTGGAGGCTTAAACTGCACTTAAACCAGGTTCCCCCATCAGCTGAATTAGACAAACTGAATACATGCAGACACTTTGCTATAAAATATATATGATCATGTGTACAACTACACACAATATTAGTTACCCTATCAGATTACAAGACATTGATCAAATGCCACAGGAAAAACCTATCAGCTGAGGAGTGTTAACTTGTCTAAATAACTTGTATGAGAACAGAAACACCTGAATATATGCTGCCTTAAGATGGTGGAAAATCCATATATAAAGAGTTCCCAAGAAATTTAACTATAGAAATGAGTTATTGAATATGAAATGCATATTAAAATGTAACTTAAAGCATTTGGAAAAGCTAAGCTAAACAATATTATAAAATTGGATCCTGAATAGCAAAACAACATATCATCCTAAAAAGACTACATCTAAATGTTATTTTAGGCAAAAGTCTGAAAAATAAAAAAAAAAAAATAGGTGGAAGAGGAAGAACATCACATGAAAAGTCTTAAGTAATATAGACTACTGCTTTATATTTGTGTAAAAATTGGGAATTTCAAAAGGCTTTAAAAATGTAAATAACTTCAGTTTCTCTATTATGATGTAATTCCCTTTCTGCTTTAAAGAGGAAATTATTTTCAAGTTTAATTGTCCACAAATGGTTTAAACATATCTATTCAGTTCACAGTTTTCCTGAGAATAACTAAGACAAAAACATCTGGTTCCATTGGAGGTATGACAGCTATTGAAGACTTTTAAAATGAAACAAATAAAAACCCCAAACCATTCTTCAAAGCACTGAAAAACCTCATATTTCATATATCTGTCCACTAGATAGATCTGGTTCTGACAAAACCAGAACTGACAACATGAACTTCTTACAGTAAGATCATACAAGTGCATTTGAAGAAGCCTTTTCCCTATGACAGAATGATTGATGTACTTTAATTTTGTGTATAGTACTTTGCACTTCTGTGACTTTACACTTACCTCAAATTGGCATGGTACATAGCTTTCCTACTGAGACTGAACTAACTGCTAGAACAGAACATATGTGATAGCTCTACAACCTATGGTTGTAGTAATATAGTAGCTGTATTTAAAATGTGTCTCTTTTCAAATATATAGTTACATTTTTAATTTCATCTCCTAAAATGACCTTTAAGCTTACTAATTATATCTGACAAGATACACAGGGATATCATCATAATTAAATTTAATTTATTATGCGTAACAAATAGTTTGCATTGTCAATATTTAACCTGTAACTAATATGACAGGTACATGGTTACCTAGTTGTTCATTTTTCCTCATGCTGAACAAATCACTAGTGCTAATACATATTATTTAAACTACAGTTCATGGGAATACTAGCATAATGTCAAATGAAAATTCTTGAATCAAAATGCAGGAAAAGTAAATGCAAAGACCACAGTCTCTAGAGAGGAGGAAAAAAAATAATACCATTTTCATGACTAAGTGGGTGAAGAAAAGCTAATGCTTTGAAGACTGAAGACAGTCCTGAGTTTGTCTTCAGGGAACCTTTGCATACCCACAACCTCAACCTGATGGGAAATCCATGCCTTTCAATTTAACGAAAAATTTTACTTTTTCGGTTTAGGTTTCTTCCTCCAAGCAGTATCAATCAGAGTACTCACTCAGCCAAAAACTTAAATCTTAAATTTGTATAGGTATTGGATAGGTACAGAAAATATCTATTATGGTTGGCATCTTAGAAATTTAAAGACAGTCTAGGCTTCAAAATTGCTATATTTATTGAATTAACGTCCCACCATCAAACTGAGTAGATCAGTTGTACCATCAGATGTCTGCATAAAGCCTCCTGGACTAGAATACAATGGAATGATAGGATTTTGAATATTTTTCATTATTATTCTGTTCTTTTCTATCAATTAGGTGTTAAAATGAGACACGTAGTTCAAGCAGCCAGCTATACTATAAGATGATATGCTTGGCTGGCCACAGGGACAGAGAGCATCAGGACCTACTCCAGCCATAGAAACGCCAGTTCTCTTTTACAGTACAGCCCTAGAGAGACAAGATGTAACAACCTGTTGAGCCCTTATTCACTTATTTTATCCTTTGATGTTCTAGCAAGCATGCTGTGACATTTTGTGCCTTATGGGTATGATTCTCAACAAGAGGCTTGGTTCTACTTGAATGCCATAACTGTTCCTCACAGCAATTACCATTTCTATTTTCATCCTTTTCAGATGGCTGCATTGATAAATATCACAGGATGACACAGGTTATTTTTTCCTCAAAGACTTCACTACTACTATGCTATTTTGACATGATCCCCACGTATCTTTTAGGATACTAGGCTTCTAAGTTTACCTATGTGGTGTTACACACTTCCACCTGAGTGATTGGCATTTTGGATCAGAAAAATATGTCAGTACTGCTAAAAACCATTCTGAGCTTCAAAACATCACGGAAGAAACTTCTTCAGGCTCAACTACCATTGACTTCTCATATAAACTGCAACTCAAATGAATGCAAGACACACAACACAGGACTACTATCTTTAGATGTTCATAGACACACTTCTGTGCTCAAGAGCTAAACTAACTACTACAGTACTGTGAAAGGAGCTGTAAAAGGCTCTGCATGGCAGAGGTGTACACAAGGTATACCCCTAAGCAAGGGACTGTCTCTCTTACATCCGTTTGATAGAGAAACAAAATCTGGAACTACTCAAACAAGATGACACATTTATTTTTTGTATTTTAAAATTATTTCTTATTTTACAATTATTTAATTAAGAACATTTTGTTTCTAAACATTGACTAAATACAGAAAAAATGCTTTCAGGTTCTCACTCATATTGATTTCCCTGACTTATTCTCTCTGCCACTCTATTCGGATTCACAATAAATTGCATATGAACTAAGTTTTACAGTAAGCAGATATAAAGCACTACTACAAAACACCTTTTCTATCTTCAGTCACTAAACAAATACTTTTATATTGTAAAACTGTAAAGCTTCTGAAGGAGACTCCTAGGAAAAGTCATTCTGAGCAAATGACTTCAGAACCAGTCTGAATGAGTGTCTGATTTCCTAACAGATGAACTCTGTGAGTTTTATTTTTTGTAACTTTTTCTAAAGAGCATATTAGTTTAAGCAATGTATTCTATAGAACATTATAAGTACTGCCTTTCCCTTGCAAGCAGACTCCTGTATGACTAATTCATGTTCCTCTTCTTGATTGCCATCTTAAGAGCTGGCTAAACTCTCCCACCTTAGAAGAAAATGCTACAACTTTGAAGCCAGCCACTCCAAAAACTCAATTTTACCCCTAAAATGTTTGTCACATGTAATGACACACCAATGCCTTCTCAGTGTGCACTATAGTTCAGACTACTGCATAGGTGGGTGCAGCAGGGAGGAATATCTGGGTTGTCAACTTACTGCAGTCTACTGCCTAATTTCATGAACATTGGTGATGTAGCATGTAACAAGAGAGCTGGCTAGGAAGTTACAAACTGTTTCCAAAAAGTGTGCTATGGGCACCATCGGCAAATGTGTTTTGGAGACTGAAGCTGAAATCTAATTATCTCTGAGGAAGTGAGAGGTAGAAGAATATTTTCCTAAGGTTTAGGTAAATTAGAAACATTTGGGGTCTACCTAGAGAGCTCAGAATTCATAGTCATCATTATGGTAGTAATAACTATTGCTTTGTAAAGATCTGCGTATTTAAAAGACTTTTTTCCTTTTATTTTTCATTTTGTGGTTTTTTTTTTCCTCAAGGAAAAGGTTGAAGTTGGATGCTCGTCTCATGAGTGTCATTTTTTGGATGTGCAGTATTCAATAGACTTTAAGAATACAACACACAAAGACATTTGAAATCTAATTAATCTCTTGACATTTGATGAAAAGTCAAAGCAGTGGACCACAAGATGAATAAGGATACTTCAGCCATGAAAGCTGATCTTTCATGAAGTGGAAATGAGTTATGATCATCTGACTACAAACTTTATTGCAGATCTGTGCTTTTTAATAACTGTCCCTGCTTTTAGCACCTAGCATGCTTTCTTAGTATGATATTGAATATTATGACTGCTGTCGCTGACGTTTTACATTTCCTCCAAATGTCCTTCCTTAGGAACAAACTGCTTAAAGTACCATGGACTACTGATAGTGGTCACATTTTCACACTACACAAAGACTATTTTTATTGTTCTAAACCCTATTATGTCCCTTTTTTACTTTAGTTTCTGAGAGTCAATATCATTAAGACATAAGTTTAGGATTTGCTCTACCATATAATGGAAACTTCTTTTTAACATTCGGACAAACATCTCTGCTTACACTACTAGTGGTAGTTACTTCAGTATGGTGACCAAACACAAGATACTCAGCAGTCTGGGAAAGGTAATTCAATTCAGCACGAGTGTATTGAACTTGATCTATAAATCATCTCCTTATATGATCATCATCAAAAAAATTGGTGACTGACTTATGGAGTATAATGGGATTCAGAGAAGCTAAAAATGTAAACTCATTCATAAGTAATACTGGGCTGAAAACAGTTTACTAGATCAGCTTTGAATAGCAGTGGAAACTTGGAATTACTTTTTAAACATGCTGAAAACAGCTTTTTATATAAACATAGTAAAACTAATGCATTATCAGGAATAAATAGCTGCAGACAGACTATTAGAAGTTATCCACCGCAGCCTATAAGATCTATTTTCCGACAAGATGTTTTGTTCATTTCGTCAGAATGAAGATCCTTGTGAAACAAAGTCTTTAAAAGGTATTTCTCTCCAATCTAAAATGATATACCCAAACTCTTCCTATAAAAAAAATGATGCAACCATTAGATTGAAGGCATTTCTTGGCTTTGAAAATTACCCATGGACAAACCATTCTCTGAGTTGGGAAGCACTGCTAACTAGACAATAATTCAACTTTTTCTGTTTTTAACTTGTACAAACTATGTGAAAAACAAACCAAAAGCTCCCCAAAAATCATGAGTAAAGAAAGAAAAGCAACAAAGAGACTCAACTGAAAGCAAAATACAAAGTTTATATATCTGTGAATTGTACTTGAGAACAAGAATTTCACTACATTAAGTGTTGTGGTGCACTTGGCAATTTATTAATCATCGCATCCACATAATGAAGCAGCCTTGCACACTCACACCACCCACTTACCAAGCAGCCAACCCTGACTTCATGGTTTGTCTTTATCTAAATTTGTCAGTATGTCAGTGCTTGTCACTAGACATGTATCTAAGAGAGACAATATGTCTTTTCGGTGGAGTGCTCTAGTGCCTGTCTATAGAAACAGCCACTGTAATATTACAACATCTACTTAGGAACTCATCATTTTAGCATCTAGACCAGGGTTTTCATTTTAGAGTCAACAAATGTCACCCCTTTTAATATGATTGGCACAGAGTAATGTATAGCTGGTTGTTTCACGACCAATAGAACAAACAACTCCCATCTTCGTACAGATCTGCATCCTGTATCTCTGCCTACCTCCATGGCAGTTAAGTCACCATTCTCCTCACTGATGACTCCCTGTCCCTATTTCTGAAACCTTAGTGCTGCTTTGTCCTTTGTCGCCCAACTATAAGCATCCCCTCCAGTATGAGTTGCTCCCAGGCACTGACCAAGCTTGTGGGATCATTTCATAGGTACCCTCCTCAAGCACTGACCAACACACCATTAAATTCCGTGGTTACAAACCTAAAATGGAGACTGCAATCATCCTAGAAAGAAAACAGGAAGTGAATACTGAAAAAGCCATGGAGATGTATTAATTAATAGATCTCTACAGTATGTAATGTAAAAGCATGACATGTAATGTACATGTCATATATAGCATTATTCTATTTGATATATACTAGTGAAGAATATTTAATTGGAAAGCCTTTTGTCTTTCCCTAAATTATGGCATTAACTTGGGTCTCTGTCATCAGATACTGATATTATATATTGAATACATTTTTTGTATATTTGGACCTCTGTGCTTTCTCAAGTGAACTTAGCTTAAAATTGTCTGATACCAAAAGATGGGGAAGGGAGGAAAGAAAGACTAGCAGGCAGAAGCCAAGAGAGAGGAAGAGAGGGCAAGTGTCACTCTCTTAGAAAACCATGCTGAAAATAACCACAATTGTCTTGGCTTTTTAATACCTTTCCTTAACTACTCACAAGGGGCCCCATATTAATCCTAGTCTCCTTATTGAATTCCATTCTTGGTAATTAAACTGAATCATATTATTCCCGTCTGATTATTAAGTGGAAATTGTCATTAATGTTAACAGAACAATTGTTTAATAGCTGATAACACAAGTACAGGCCATTTTAAATTCCCTCTGTGACTTCAGTTGCATATGTTATTCTCCATTTCACCTTTAAACATTTTAAGTGGTTATCAGTACATGTCTGATGTATTGTAACACAAAAAGACACAGTTCAGGGAAGAGAGAAATTAATAATGGGCAATCCACCTTCTATGAAAGTTGCTGAAATACACAACCATATCATTTTTAATAGCAGGAAATCACAAAAGTAGTAATGCAGAAAGGGCCATCATGCAAGATTTTCTTGAGAAAGGGGAAAGTTAAACATGTAAGCTACAGTCCTTTAAAAAAAATAAATCTATCACTTCATACAACTCCTTTGAGCAAGTTCTGAGTTCTGAAGGCTAACTGGCACAAAAAGAAACAGTCGTGGGTGTCTAAATTATCTGTCTGCAAAAATACAGCTTCTTTGCAGCTGACAAAAGGCATGCAAAAAATCAGAAAGAAATCTTCATTGCTAATGTCTTGACTCTTAGATACAAAAATCTTGACAGGACTGACCACCTAACCTGAGTTCCTTCTAATGTTCAGCAAGCATCTATGGTTTTTAATTTCTAAAGCTCAGTATATACATGAATTAATTATCACACTGTAACAGGGAAATAAGGGAAATTGATGACCCATAATACTCTGTCTTCAGACTTCTTTTTTTAAACACAGGAGAATACCTCATGAATGTTGAATACCTTCATTAACAGCACAGACACAGTGTTAATAGGGTGTATTAACATGCATGTTCAGCAAGTTTACAGATGACAATGAAATGAAGAAAGCAGCTAATGTAATGAAGGATTGATGGATTCGAAAGAGCTCAAGAAGCTCAAGAGCTCAAAAAAAAAGGGCTGCCAGAAACCTTTTAAAGTTTAACAAAGGCAAATACAAAGCTCTGCACTTGGGAAGGAATCCATTCATATAATAGTACAGGCAGAGTCTGAAAATACACACATCATGTGGTCTACTCTCCTAAACATCTTGGTTGCCCTTGGTCGCCCCTTGGATTTGCTCCTGCTTGTCAATGTCTTTCTTATAGTTTGGAGCTCAAAACTAGACACTACAGTGAATACAGGAAAATAATCACTTTCCTCAGCCTTCCAGTTTTTCTTATCACAGCTCTCTTTTTCCTTGATGGCTGCAAATGCACACTGCTGACTCATGCTCAGTTTTCTACTTGGACTTCAGGATATTTTTCTGCAAGAGGAAGCTCAGTTTTCATTTTACTAGATTGCATTCTTCCCCATCACACAGAAGTCATTCAAAAATGAGAAGTTAAATGCCAAAGATATGGCAGCAGTAGTTTATGGCATTTTCCTGATGTGAACACTATATATTTACAGGTAACGCCAAGGATATAAAGCCCTCCAGTTCACACAGAATAACTTCTCTCCCCTTTTAATTCAAAGAAAATCTAACAGTCTGCAATTACAAGATCAATACTCTCATAACATCCTTGGCAAACCAAATTTTAGAAGTTCTTTACTTGACAATTAGATCCTAAATCAATAAAGCCAAACCTGGCCAAAATCCAGGTTTCCAGTACTCTGAAGATTAGCCAGTGGGGAAAATGGATGAGAGAAGACGGGGACATTTGACTTGAGATAAATTATTTTTGGCTGCTGTGCTGCTTTCTCTAGTGTGGTTGCTGTAGTTCAGTGAGCCCAAGTTAGTGTTAACTAATCAGAAGAAAAATACTTTAATATTATTTCTACCCTGCTTCCTTTATTTGGAAACTAGCATGACTGAAGAGATGTATTTTATTTTTGGAGCAGACAAGAAGCGAAAGAGCACAGACATACTACCAGCAGCATAAAAAGCACAGAGGAATTTGCTCTGTAGGACAATAAAGAAGAGATATTTAGGGAATGGAGGCATTTCTGCCATGCTGTTAAACAGTTTTGCACATAATTTTCCACACAGAAAGGCAGAGCATATTACTTCAAGTAAGGCATGACAATTATGTGGTTACAGTGCTTGTGGGACTTGAACAAACTTCTATGCATTGTGCAGTTTTAACAACTTACCCTGCTGCAATTCAGGTCAATTCCAACTTAGGATTTTGCCTGAGAGAGCAGATATGCCTAAAGATAGTAAAAGCAGCACATATATCTAAATCCTTAGAAACCCCAAGCGGTTCTAACAGTGGAAGGCAGTTTGGTGAGAAATAACCAAAGGATCAGAAATCCTATGAACCACCTCTTTCCTAATTAGTCATACTATTCTATTCTTTTGTTTGTTTGTTTGTTTCCTGGCTCTGTTCTCCACTAATACACCACTAACTTCAGAGTGGATCTGTTTGCAACAGGGGAGAGGAACATGTTATTAGCACTAATGTCAAATTCCAGTTTGTCTCCTGAATAATGGCATTGCCCATTCAATCCCTTAAGACTAAAAAAGTTCAGGAATTCAGCTCTCTTGCTTTCTGGGTCAGTGTTTTAACTACTATGGTAATTATGAAAATGAGGACATGATTCCTATTACCTGTCTTAAAGGACTCATAGGCTGGTACATGTGTGTACCAACAAATAGTACAAAAGGTAGCACACACCTGTACTGCTAGATGTCACTCACACATTCATGATAAACAGAAGGAATGCTATCAAAATATATGTCTCTAAACAAGTTTGTAATCTATATCAATTTTCAGTAGTAGAAACTTTTTCTTCAGAACCAATTTCTAAATAAAAGGAGCTTAGATAATAAAACACAGTGAAATGAATCATGGAATCAGAGAACACTTTGGGTTGGACAGGACCTTTAAAGGTCATCTAGTCCAAACCTCTTGTAATGAGCAGCGACATCTTCAACTAGGTCAGGCGACTCAGAGCCCCATCCAACCTGACCTTGAACACTCTCAAGGATGGGGCATCCAACCAATCTCCAGACAATTTGTGCCAGTGTTTTATTGCTCAGCTTAAGTGGTAAGCATTTCATGAAGACATGCAATGGTTTGTAGACTAAGACTTCATAGTCAGTTTGGGTTCCACCCCATTAGTCTACATCATTGGACTGGAACAGAAGATATTTCTTAAAAGTGTGCACAAATATTGTATAACTTATCCTTTCACAGGTTTAACCAGTAAGAAAAGGAAAGCTTTACAGAAGTCTCTCTACACTCTGCACTGTTATGGTCAGAGCTCTAGCCCACGTTTTCCTTCCCAAGGCATTTTTCACAGGCATAATGTAATTTGCAGTCAGTAATTCTTTTGTAAGTACATTTTCTTGGAAGAACAACTTTCTAAAAGTTGAATTTGTAATCAAATCGGTAAGGAAGGAAGAGGAAGTGATGAAGAGGACATCAGTTATAATGCAATTATCTAACAACCACTACGAAATCTAAATAGATAGTTTAGTTTCACACAGTGCCAGATACTACAGACTGGGAAACATCTAAGAATAAAGGAGAATAAAGATGACATACCTTGTTCAAAGAGTACCATCATGTTCATACTTTTGTTAGCAACAATATTATTCAGTAAAGCAATTAGAGTTTGCATTGTATTCCCAAATATACTGTCCCGGTATCTCTGCAAAAAAAAAACAAAACAGTAAAAAACAAATCTAGTACTTCTTTTGCAAGGTTAGAAGACTATTACCTTAAAAAATGTGGCAATACAAAAGCAGTACTTTCTCAATCCCTTAAAATTCAACATTTAAAATAAAAACTAGCCAAATATCTTAGTAGATAACATCAATTTCAGGGACCCTGATCTATAACCTTAGACGAAAACTTATCCTATGTTCTTTTAAATGAGAACAATTCTTATCTAGGTCTAACATGTTTGGACTTTTTAAAATGGCATAGAGCTTTATCAACCTAATATCTCTATATTCAGAACCAGAAATATTTCCCTTTGTATGATATTTCCTTTATTAATGGCATTATTGTTATTCTTTTCAGTCTCAGGTTGATAACCCCACCATAAGTCTATTTGTTGTTTTTCCTTGTATACATTTATAATTTCACAGACACATTTAAAGACCTATGACTGTATTGAATTGCATCACTTTTTAATGTCTTTCTTATGTTTAATGATTGCTTCAGTGGTTTTTCACAATTGTTGAGACTACACTGAAAAGAGGAAGGCAGCAAGGTTTACAAAGAAATTTATTTTCTTCTGTTATATTCACCACACTTGCACACTCAGGCTGAAAAGTGTGGATAAGGCAGTGCAACCAATATGAATTTACATACACACTAGGGACAGTAATAACTCAGATAACTACCAAGAAGCCAAATTAGGATAACTCTTGAAAAATATGAGTTTAGATGCAAATATAAGCCTGAGTACTTCTCAGATCTCCCTAGAAGTTCAGGAAATATTTTCTCCAATTTTCAGACTCAAAGCCAGATAGATACATACATCTAAAGTGAAAATAACAACTAAGAAAAATTGGTATTGCTCAACTAGTTTACTGTCACAGAATACACCAGTTATTAGGGTCCCTCTCCTGCCTGACAGTAGGCAATTTGAAAAAAAATTCAAGTTGAACATGATGAAACTTGTCTGAAGTTAAGCATTTCAAATGGCAAAAATCACTTCAGCTCTTGAATACAGTCAAAGGAACACTTTCTGTTTCTGCACTAAAAAAATAAAATGCATTATTTCCTACAAATACCATTAAATACATATGTTATGGTATAATATATTAACAGAAAATTAAATACATAAACATACACAGCCTCCTACTCAACTTCACATTATGAGAATTTTATATTCACAATAAAGTGCCCAAAAATAGGTCATAAGGAGAAGAGACAAGGAAAAGTGCCCCACAGCCTTTTGAAGGACTGTAATTTCCTACCCAAGCCTTAGAAATATATATCCAAGAGCTCTTAAATTCTATAGCATTTTGAGATGTAATTTATGATTTCCATAAAGAACACAATAAATATCTGTTCCTCTAAAGGTTTGAAATACAGCCGGATAAATTCAAAAGCGAAGTTGGGAAGTATAAACACCAGATTCCTCAAAGGTAAGGTAACCAATACAGAAAACAGATACCATAAGGCCATGCTACTAAAAATAAATTTGAAGATATTTTCCTACAGATAGCTGAAGGGTAAGAAAAATATTATTTTCAAAAGATAAAAAATGTATTTTTCTGGTAGTCTATAACCACAATATGGTCTTAATTATCTTAAAGAATACCTAGAAAACAACACATTAAATAGCAAGAATGACTGTTTCCACTACTGAGGGTAATGATACCTACACTGAGAACATAAAATTAACAACAGCAAAAAGAATCCTCACATATCAAAATGAGAGCTGACTCAAATATTTTCTTTGCAATTACAATATTTCTATTACTGCTTCATATATTTGAAGTAAACACCTTCTAGTAAAATTCCCCTTTCAGATATGCAATTAGAAGAGAAGCTGTTAGTTGTTTATGATAAAAATCTTTCACATTCACCAGGTTAGCACCATTTCAGTGAAGCTATTTTTGCTTTTAATGGACAGCAATTGTTCTTTGCAACCCTCTGCTGAATGACCAGCATTGATGTTTTCACTTATATCAAAGCACTAATAGCAAAATTTATCTTACCCTAAATACAGACAAATTATAATTCAAGATGCAATGTAGATATCTTAAGGAAGGAAAATCGTATCTTAATGAATTAAATAATAATGCAAATGGTGTACTCAGCTGTATGACTAGTGACTTAATGTATGTTCCATGATGGGTTTTGACAAGATATTAGGTTCCAAGAAGCTACAGGTATGTTTTACTTATCTAAGCCATCACTGATTGCCGTTAGACTCAATTTTAAAGGTTTATATAAAAATATTTAACTTCATAATCTATCAAGGAGTAAAGCTGATCTAATTTGTGTGCACAGCACCACTGACTGTGGACATTTAATGAACAGTGCACTTGACAGCTTTAATAAAACATAGCATTTGCCAGCAGAGATAATTAGAATTGAAGCAGTAAAATTCTAGTGTTTGGCAACACAGATGAAACAAGTTCATTAAAATGTACAGCTTCGGCAAATGAAAGGCAGGAACGCACTGGACCCTGAAGAATCAGCCTTCTCAGAACTAATTGCTCCAGTGCTTAAAAAGGACAGCTATGAAATACCAAGGGCATAACAAGGAAATACTAGTATTAAAAAAAAGAAACCACAGAAGATAAATCAAGCTTTTCAAATAGGACTGAACTGTATTTAGGCCATTAAACTTTTCATTCTAATTTTGAAGGGTTGTACTTTCACAAAAGAAATCAGTTGAAGTATTTATTTAAACTAGTTAGGTAAAAGAGTGTGAATTAGCAAAGAGGGAGCAGGAATCTTGGCAAGATACTATGGCTAAAGCTGACTTTATCTTTGAGGGGATTAGAACTTAGAACAGTACTAGGCAAACTACAGTACTTTAATTACATTTTAGATAACGAAAGAGATTGCACCTGTGATAAGAGGTTTGCAATTTGGGAGACTTCACATACATGTCTCCTACTTATGCATGTAAAAACCCAGAAGAGAAAGCCCTAAATGTTATGTTTACAGATATGCTGCAATTAAATCTTATACTACATACCACAGTACTTCTGCTCATTCAATATAATCAGAGTGATTAAAATTTAATAATTTAAAATTTTAAATAATTTTAAATAAATAAATCATTTTAAAATTTAACTCTCCTTCTCAAGCTTATATATGATCAATGAACACAGGTAAGTAAGGAGACATAAGAAGACAGAGGCTTGATTTTTTTCAAACACTAAATCCATTGGAAGAAGAAAATTACAAAAATTAACTATATTCAAGTTATATTTATTAAAAGATGCCATTCTTACCTGAAGATTCTTTGTCATGGTATAGTTGAGATGAAATAAACCAAAACATTGATGTTAACAAGGACCTCTTTACAGGAATATAATTTAAGATTTCATTCAACCCAGCTTATTTTGATTTGCTATTACTTTGCATATGAACCAGTTTCTAGTTGGTTAATTTAATCTTTAACATTTTGTGGCTTTTTATTCATAAGACCAGCTGTGCACAAACTGAAAACATATAAATATGGATCTCTAACATTAAGGTAATACTATTTTCCTTATTAATTATCTAAATCAGAAATAAGCACAGTCATATGCTTTGCTACTCTGGTTTTCAAAAATTGGACTTTTTCAAAAACAGCTCTACCAGAACTAGTATTTTCAACTATTTCCCTCTGGGTATGGTCACACAAAAAGGAACAATTACTAATGTGACAGCCAATTTCTAGAATGACCATGCTTTTCACAACAGTCACATATTCACTTCACACATGAATATTTTAAGTCTTGCAACTTTCACAGAAATTCCTGCTGGAATATTGAAAAATAAAGAGCATCTGCATTCTTAGTCAATATGTGCTTAGGCAAAGGCAATTGAGCAGAGGGGAAAAGTAGAGATTTTGAAGGATTAACTAAGGAAAAAGGAAACCATTAATAAAAACCTAGAATGTCAAGCATCGACCAACAGAAAGCAGTAGAATTAGTATTAGATTTTGTTCTAATACCCACCACAGCAAGCAATGCAGAATTTCACAATCTTACATTCACTGTTTACAGATGAGTTGCAAAGCAACTCATCAGCAGCTCTTAACATAGGGTAACATTTCTTCTTTCTACAAAATTGCACCTAAATTTCTAGCAGCAATGAAACCTCAAAGCTTATCCTTTTGCACCTAAAAACTTTAGTGAAAGAAGTCCACTCTCACAGAAAATTTTCTTTACTGTCAATAGAGGGAGTCTGAGTAGGCTTCTCTTTCATGCAGAGTCAGGCTCCTTCCCAGAGAGAATACTCAGAAGCAATTTCATATAAAAATAAATTTCCCCATTACCTAGAAAAAAGTAGTCAAGCAAATCAGCTTCCTGAGGATGAGAACTATTCATTGTGAATAACACAGATGTTTCCTAAAAAGAAAAATTTGCACACAACTGAACAGACAGTATGGAAAAAAAAAAAAAAATCTATACAGATTCATCACTCTGGAGAAATAAACTTCCTGGTATCAATGAAGATTCCATATTCTGGAAGACTTCATGGTGGCATGCTCTGAAGCAATGAAACTCTACAAGTAAAAGATACCACCACATCAGTAACTTCATATTTAGACTCATAAATCTGTAGATGTTTTAGAGACTCCAAGTAGCAATGAATCATTTGAACTGCAAAGTCACTTGGGAGCTGCAATCAAACATCATGCCAAAAATTTCCATACCAAAATATTCACTTACTAGACTTGCATTTCCAGCATTCATTAAAATCTACTTCTGAAAGGACTCAGAATGACAGACAGCAATCAGTGGACATCTTTTTTCTACATGGACTTTGCTTTGATGCAAAAGACATTTGCCACCACAAGAAAACTCCTACACTCTGTGTTCATTAATCCATCATCAGCTGTTAAGGAATGGATCGCTGTTTCTTCTGCCTCAGAACCTACTCCCAAATCCATAGCTAACTAGTTGCTAAAGCAGTATTTAAAATCAAAAACTGATACTGACTCAGTTTCTGCTGCCTGCTGAGGTGTGCAAGATCAGGATTGAAAAGCCTTTCCTGACATTTTCCATAACCTAAAAAAAATACCTGACCAAAAAAAAAACCAACAGAGGAAAAGCTATACTGTTACAAGGAAGTAATAAGGATAGAAAAAAAGTATCTATTATCCCTCTTAATCTCAAATTGAATGTTTTATTCTTTGTACTCAAAGACTTCCTTAAAATTCAGTGGTGTTGGTGAAAAAGGTGTTGAATGAGAAGCCACAGGCTGACAAAGAAGTATGGAGAAATTGAACCTCTCTGGATGAGGAAAGCATGCTTTTCTCTACCATAGTTTAGTTGGGTTGAGAGATATATTCAAGCTGTCAAAAAGTGGCAGGAAAAACACATTTACATGTTTA
Organism: Parus major; assembly: GCF_001522545.3. Classification (NCBI taxonomy): domain Eukaryota; kingdom Metazoa; phylum Chordata; class Aves; order Passeriformes; family Paridae; genus Parus; species Parus major. Next base: position 44,461,589 of record NC_031769.1, on the reverse strand, counting down.
ATATTTGACTTTACTCCTTGCTTTATGCCTTCTACCCTCAAAATATTATTTAGTTTGACAAGCGCTGTTTTTTTCCCACACATTCATTTTTACTCAGTCTGTAATTGCAATAGAGAAAGTTGATTAGTTTATTCAAGTTACATTAAACTTGAAAACAATGAAGGGCTGTTAAATTAAAAGGAAATGTCTGCTGAATCTTCTGTTGCTAGAATAACGGTATAGTCTGATTGTATTTGGCACCTTCAGAATATATCATTCCTCAATTTATATTATTACTTATTTTAGGGATTATTTAAGTAGCTGATTACTAGTCTGAAAGACATTAGAAAATTCTCTTTATATTTCATATCTTTTTTTTTTAAGTCAGTCTGCACATTTCATCTGTGGACACCTGTTCATAGAAATCTTGCACGTTCCCAAGAGACACGCATTTAGAAAACCAGCATACTCAATAACCAGGCTCTACCAGCTATCAATCTTCTCAGCTCAAAGTGCACATGCTACTGTGCATGGATGTCCTAGGAAACTCATCTCCCAGCCTTTCCCCACTCAAGTGAATCCTAGAGTAGCTACATCTGTTAATTGATACCAAGGCACCAAACCACATGGCAGGAAACAGGGGAGCCCTAACAATATTCCTCAGTGAACAAACTGGCAGAAATGCTGGAAAGTAACACAACCATTATTATCCCATGAGAGAGAGGGCATTTCTTTCATGTTTCTATCCTGGGCTTAGACAGACAAGCAATTATGCTCTAAGCAAACAATATTCCTACTAGGACACTAAGCAGTCAAGGCAAGAGAAATTAAGAACTGATTGCTGCAAATGAAAACTCTACATTGCAAAACACTGTTTATTAGGTGTAAAAAAACTATTAAATAAGTCTACTAATGAATTAAGTGTTTTTTTGTGGTGTTACACTTAATAAATATTATCTCTTAAACAATAAGGTTGTTTTCTTAGTAGTGAAATTCACGTGTACTCTAAAGAAATATTAGAGGGACATTTTATTTGGCCTTATTTTTCTGTGCTTAATATCCATAATCATGACAAGACAATTCATGATTGATTCAACACTTGAATGACAGCAACTTTCAAATCACTAGTCTTGTTTCTGCCTTCTGACATTGCAGAAGATTACAGAATTTGGTATCTCCTCCATTTTCCCATTTTTGTTTCCAGATGACTAAACACCGAAAAAAAGTAGAATGCATTGTAGACTAAGGTATGTGTTGGGTTTGTTGGTTTGGGGTTTTTTTGATCAGTTAATTAAGGACCATGGACATTAGCAAATCTTTACCATAATCATATTATTAAATACTTACAAACCCAGAAAACAAAAAACATTTTTAGTGTGTTACAGTATCTTTGTGAATTACAGGAATGGAGTTTATGGGCAAACTATCTCTATAAAGTTTCTTCTTCCATAAATTAGTGGTATATAATCTTTATTCTCAAGTTAATGCTCCTGATAAACAGTATGTGTATTACACAAACACACTTTCATATCCCACGCATCACAGTGTTATCTTGGCATTTATTCAAGAACTTGAAGATGAATGTGTTTTCTTCTTATGCCAGACTGTGGATATGAACTCCAAGAATAAAAGGAGCTGAGGTGGATTCTGTGATCTGAACAGAACTGAACAAAGATAGCAGAGCAAGGTTAGAATTCAGAGTAGTCCTAACTCTGTGTGTGCACTAGAGTGATTAAAACTCTCCTGAGTCTAAGTGGACTTGATACACATATTTAAGCTAAATGAGACTTGAAGCATTTGCTACCTCTCTTAATGTCAGTTTACAAACGTAAGTATTTTTACAATCCAGGCCTAAAAAATACTGTGTTTATATAGCTATCAAAAGCTTCACTGCTTTCAGAGGAAAAAGTAAATGAGTCTAGTACTAAGAATCATGTCTGGGTACATTGGAAGGAGCAGTAGTTTCTTATTCTGTGTAAATACTAGAAACACTCTTTCTCTTGTAGACACAAGAGGAAGGAAATTTACTGTTATCCAGAAATCTCCCACAGACATACAAACCGCTGATCAGCTTAACCTGGTGTCCAACAAACAAGCCACCAACCCCATTCACTAATTAAATTCTGTGCAAGATTAACATAATTTTGCTTTATTACTGTTTACCAGAAGGAGGAGTATGTAGTCAAGATGAAAAATTAAAAAGAACAACTAAATAACTCTAGAATGAGAATTTCAAGGTTAAATGACCGTACCTTCTCCTTGCCTAAATTTTTTCCATGATATTGCTGTAGCTTTCAGACTCTACAGTAAAGGTTGCTTTGCTATATTATATTAGCTATGCCTGTGGCATCAGAACCAAAGAGAACCATCGGTATGTTGGTTATGTTGTTCTGGGACAGAAATAGCATTTTTTCCATTACATTGTGATTTTTATTCTTTTATTTCTTTTCTTCCTGCTTTGTGTTTAATTCTTATTTTGTCTGTATCTGTGACCCCAGAAAAAGTGAACATGGAGTTCACTCTAGTAGGTCATATTCCACGTACATACATTTCAGAAACATACTTATGAAGTGACAGCCACATTTTAGCTCTATAAAATAGTAACAGCATGAATGCAATATCAGTCACATGAATTTTATCTTCCAGCCACTGGAATTCACTGATATTGAAAGACAACTGTTCCCTTAGCCAGCAACAGTCTGATGATGCTAAGCCATAGAACAGCATCTGAAAGAGAACTGATGAGAGAGAAGTAAAATGGAGAAAGAAATGAGAACTAACAAGAATAGCAATAATAGTCACTATTATTATTCAAAATATACTTACAATATGAGTTTTATAATAAATTGTTATGTGCAAATAGATTATTATTATTATTGTGAATTTAAGATGGGATCTAAGTAAAAGAGAAGACTAAGTAAGAGAGATTGCATACAAGGAAGAAATTATGGGCAGCCAGGACACTGAGACACTGGCACAGGTTTCCTAGAAAAATTATGGCTGCCCATTTTTCCCAGCTGTTCCAGGCCTGGCTGGACAGGGCTTTGAGCAGACTGGTCTACTGAATGACATCCCTGCCTGGGGCAGGGGAGTTGGAACTAGATGATAGTTAAAGATTCCTTCCAAGACAAACTATTCTATGATTCTTTGATTTAGTTCTCACCTCTCAGAATACTTAACTAAGAAGAAAAGAGAAAAAATAGTAATTGCTCCACTGAGTATATAAACAAGAATACAGCAAAGTGAATTTTGGACTAGCCTGAGCCTTGCTTCCATGGTGGCAATCTCACCACTGCCAGACAATAGACAGCTTGAAAAAATTACAGTTACTCAGCACTACAGGATCACCAGATACCCCACTGATACTCCCTGAAACACGCTGTGCACTTGCCTGGCACAAACCAAGCACCACTTCTGAAAACTCTCACTCTCACCTGTTCTAAAGTCAATTCCTACACTGCAAAGAAGAGCAATGTCACAACTTACAATTTAAAAGCTTAACTCACATCTACAAGAATACAAGGAAAGGAAACTAATTCTGCTTCTCATAAGCATTTGCGAAACAGTATCAGATGCTATGACTTGGAAGAAAGTATATCTCTTGCCACTAAATATGATATCACATTTGATTTATTCCATTTTCATCAGAGATTAACAGATGGTTCAAAGACAGAATCAGAAATGGCTACATTCAGCAAAACAGGAGGCTCTTCTAAGCAAGTCCTACTTCTTTCTCAAAGACAGAGGAAGTTGTACTGCATTTTGTTATTACTATTATTAAGAATATATTGAACAGCATTTTTCTTTTTGCACATCTTTCCAGGGCAATCTCCAAATAATTTATTATAGTTTTCTTCGTAGCCTCACACCATCTCTTTTCCCAAGTCATTTCTATTTAAATACCTACATACTGATTCAAGAAATCAACTTCAAGAATATAGATTTGAAAATTGTTATAGTTTATGAAAATAAAATTCCACTTAATGACAGAGATACATTCCTCTCACCAATATGTAGGGCATAGGTTCAAATAAAGTCTTCCTGATTTTCATCAATGTTAAGGCAATAATTGCCTGGAAACACAGAAGATTCCAGTGCCTTCAGAATGTAACAAAGTGCCTTCAACCCCCTAAAGAGTGAAGATTTTTTGTCCTTCATATAGCTCATTCCAGTAGTAAACAGGCACTAAATAATTACATGAGAACTTACATCTATCTATAAGGAAGACAGGATCCATTTAATATGTGTATACAGACGCATGAATATACATGCATTCACATTTTTTCATAATGTATTTCACCTATGATACACGAAATTCAAATGAAACTATTCTAGCAATGCTTAAAAATCAATGACTTTTGACTCTATACTGTTCAAGAATGAGACTAGACTTTCAACTTTCTTAAATGTTTAAGACTTCAAACATTCCCAGTGTGCAGTGACACACTTGCTAGGTTATCACACCATCTGTATTCCACAGTGGTTCCCTATCTTACAAGAAATGCAGAGGACTTCAGTTCTTTCATTTCTCCTCACTTTTAGTGAAATCCAGATCATCAGTATGCTCTGCCACAAGGGAAATTTAGTATATACAAACTGAAGCCACTTCAGTAGGAGATGACAAGAGATGTTAGTAAAACATCTTGCTTAGTAGTCAAAATATTTATTTTGAGCTTCAGAAACCCAGAGTCAGCTGTTTCCTCTAGGGTGATTTTGAACTTGGATCTGCACATGGGCCCTTCCCCTAAAGCATTCCTGATTGACATGACACTGGTTACCCTGAGATCTGCCTTTCTCCTCTACCTCCCATGCAACCGTGGGCAGAAAACTCATCCTGAATAAAAGAAGCCTTTCTCAGTGAAACACGCATCCTACTTGGAATAACATAATGGAGCACTGAAATAACCCCTATATTTCCTCCCCCAAACAACAGACTGGAATCCTGAAAACAAACTGAGCCATGACCACAGAATCACAGACTATTCTGAGGTGGAAAGGATCCACAAGGATCATCAAGTTCAACTCTGAAGTGAATGGGGTTCAACCCCACAACCTTGGTGCTCTGACCAGCTGAGCTGATCAGCAAGGTTCTGCTGCTCTACCCAAATTGTCTACCAGCAAAGAGCAGTTTTTTTCTCATATGAATTCATAGCCTGGAAAGGGTTGGTATTTTTAGTTCAAAGTAGCATTTTGATGCTAAGAGAGAGGCATAAAATATCGAGAACTAAATTTAATAACACTACAGGCCAGACATAAATTTAAGCCCATGTGTGGTGGCACACAATGTGTCATCGCACTGTAAAAGGAAAGAATAGAGAATAATAATAAGAAGAAGAAATATAATAAAAAACAAAACCCAACTAAAAATTCCCTCAAAAACCAAACCCAAAATAAGCCCACAAAAACCTGAAGAATTATACCACTGGCTTAAGACAGCATAGAAACATGAACTTTGTTAGAACACAGAATCCTCGTAATAACTAAATTAACTATTTTTAATTACTCATAATAAGCCACCTCACAATTATTAGGTAGTTGTATTGGTCTTTTTACTTCATTTCATTCAATCTATACTCCCTGAATAGTTATTCATATTGAAAAATGTGTACAATAGATGTGAGGGAATAAAAGGATCAAAGAGGAAACAGCTAAAATATATCTGAAAAGCTGGTAACAGAAATTTTACAAAAGCCAGGGAGAGGAGACTAGAGTATCATTAGCTATTTTCATATCCTAATGGAACATGCAAGTTTCAGTCTGTTACTAAGAGTGGGTCCATGGCAAAGAGCCCAAATGAGGTCTGAGAAAGCATAATGTACCTTTAATGATTGAAATAGCAAGAAAATTAAATCTAATCATGTTTCATTAAGCATACTTTAGCTCCCATTTTTACTAAATTATTCTATTATGATTTCCCAACTGTCTGTTGAAATAACCTTTTACAGCAATCTAATTCACCATCATAAACAAGTCTCATTTCTCACAATGAAGCCTCCTGGGATTAGTGAGAGGAGATGGAAAATCTAAACCTTGCCAATCCTGCAGCCACTAAGGTAACCACTCAGGGAGACAAAGATTGTTTTCCTATTTGTGGCTGAGATCATTAAGATATAATTAGAAATGTATTCATGACTATCAGAGCGTCTGTTATGGAGATACCATTCGCCCAACAAGCATCCTCTATGCTAGTCTTTAATAAGCACAGGAGCAGGCATAATCCCCACTTCACTCTCTGGAGAGTTCTGCATTAAATGGACTGCATTAGACATCCCTCTCACTCCCTGCTTTTTAATGGAATCTTATACATGCATGCAGTATTTTCTCAGACTCCATTGTTACCATCAGAACTGCTAGTCTGTTTGCTTTCAGCAATATGCTCCTGCAGTGCCATCCAGATGTGAGCCCTAAAGATAGCTACGTGCAGGGAATTTAAATCCTGTGCCAGAACTTGACACAGGGCAAGCAAATGTAGAACTTGAGAATATACAGTAAGAAATGGATTGTTTACAGAATAATCCTTGGCTCTCTTCTGCAGTGAAAAGAGCTATCAGCCTTCATACATGTCCTTACTGCTTTAGCTGAATGAAATATGCACCAAAGAGAAATACTGCACTTTACTCCAATGAAAGAAATCTGTTTTTCCTTTGTAAAGACCTTAATTATTGCCAAAATCCATATCAAATATCATGACAGCAACAGAAAATTAAAAGCAATGTCACCCACCAAACAGTGCTTAAGTATTTGCCACAGGGATCAATTTGGGGTCCGCAGTTTAACTGCTGAGTGTAAACTGTCAGTCACTGTATTTAGCATGTTTGAACAGGTTATTATCTTATTTGGTACTCAGAAGTTTGAAAGGAACCCAGTATATGAAATAGAAAGAAATAGAAAGAAAATATGGAATAGAAAGAAAGAGCTGTAGGGCACAACTTTTCTTCCTGTACCCATATGATCAGTAAAGAAATACTTGATCAAAACATCCAATGGGCAGAAAGTGAACCTTGTAATATAAACAGGGGACTTAGAAGAGAAATCCAAGAGGAAAGAAAAAAAAAATTACCAAATTCTCAGCTGATTCTTTGAGATGATGCTCTATTATAATTGCAATTAGAAAGTTACAGTGGGTAAACTAAGATTGTGTCACGGTAAGCTTAATCTTTTTGCATACATATGGCTAATGAACCTACCTTAGCAAAGCAAAGATTTTTAAGC